>NC_051159.1:121879644-122179644 GCF_013339745.2 Dermacentor silvarum
GCGTTTCCAAAACCTAACAGTAGTTGTTCTTTATCACGTTCCCGGTACTGAAGAAAACGAAACTATACCGACGCAGAAAGTATCGAAATTTGCTGCTAGTTGAAAATATCGAATTCGTCATCGTAGGTGTGACATTTCTTACGCAGAAAGTATCAAAATTTGCTGCTAGTTGAGAATATGGAATTCTTCAGCGTAGGTGTGGCATTTCTTAGTGTATGTACATTATCAGTGTTCTGCTTCTATTGGCGAGACCGTTAGCAATACCGAAGAAGACGGAGAGTGTGAAATCGGGCTAGTTGGTTCGTGGATGACACGGCGCAGACGACAAGACAAAAGAAAGACGGAACGTATGCGCTGTGCCCCTTCTTTCGTGTACTTTCGTCTGCACCATTTTCCGTGTCTTGTAGGGACGCTGCACTGAAAGGTTTGCAGTCCACAAAATCGCACATACTTGTGGCGTGCTCAGCGTCCAATTCGTAAAGAAGCAGGGGCCAAATTCACAAAGCTTTTCGTTCGGAAGTGCTCCCCGCCATTGGCCTGTCGTCTTCGGTAATGAAATGTACAGCTACGTCATCAACATCATCAGCCAGTTCATGTCTAGTGCAGCAAGGTCTCTCCCAGTGATCTCCAATTACCCCTGTCTTGCACCAACTGACCCCATCTTGATCAGATCATGATCATGTATAGCATCATGATTGGCTGAAATTTTCTCTTAGTATCAATTATAGCGTAGGGGGCTTTCTTGCGAATGCGGGCATAGATTTTATGTCGGCCGCCGACCTAGCACATCAGATGAAGAATATGTATTCCTAGGAACGCAGAGAGGCGGGCCGCAGCTAACACGCCCTAGCCTTACAGCTCTGCAGCCGGAAATGAAGAAGAAAAGGAGAGATGAGGGATGATGATGACGACAGAGAACAGGGATGCGTAAAGATAAGCGCACCATCACCCCGCCATTTAGGCATGCAAGCAGAGAGCGTTGTTTTGAAAAATGGAGGTTTCTGGTAACCTGTTTGTTCAATGTGGAAGCTAACTGCTTCGTGACCAGCGGCCCGAGCAGGCAGAAGCTATACTTAACCATTAAAGAAACTAACTACTCTCTCGCACGCTCTCGCCGCTAACTTGCCACTGAAATGCGACGTATGTTTAAATAGGTGCGCATTTCTCGCGTCTCTGCAAGCATCTGTGCCGGCTTGCGAAGAATGAAAGAAAAATTGAACGCAATGCGTGTATGTCGCGTAATGAGCACCACGCTTTCGCGCATGTGTATTTGTGCAAAATAAAGCCTGTTCTTTTTCCCCAAAACACTTCTCCGAGTACGCTAACAAAGTTCGTGACTATAACTACTTGCGAACGTTTTTCTTTCTTTTTATTCTTCCTGACACTGATATCCAGTTATGGTCTCCACGCAGGTTGCAAACAACTTAAACTTCCGAACTTTGCTTGTTCGCGCACTCTCTATTTGCTGTCTCCCGAACCGGTAAAATTAAACTGATGCGCGTTAAGTTACCGTGTGCAACCAGCTATACTAGAGAACGACGCGCAGACCTGGAATGCACTCTCGTGTAAAGTCAACGACTTCGCTGATCATTTCTAGTGCCACAATTGCGTAGTGTCAGCCTGGTCTTATTGGCCTATATTAGCTCTTCTGGCACTTTATTAACGCTGCGAAATATGGGCCAACAAAACTTTTTTCTCTTCCTCTTTCTCTCCCTTTCTCTCTCTCTCTCTCTCTCACTCACTCACTATTCAAGAGTACGAGGTGCACTACAAGAGGCAGCAGGGCTCCTGGGACCTGGTGCGCGTGGCTCCTCCACAGCCGAGACCCAGCGGAGGCGCTGGAGCAAGAGACACCTCCTCGCCGTCCAGGCTGGCCACGGCCACCCACGTGAACGGCAGCTGGTTGGGCCACGAGCTGACCGGCCTGTCCTGCGGCACGCAGTACCACATCTACGTCGTGGCTGTGGCTGACAGGGGTCGCAGCGAGCCCAGTGACACCGTGTTCGCAAGGACGCAGGGAGGAGGTAAGAGAGTAGCGCCTCTCTCTCTCTCTCTCCTTCGTTGCGTGCAAAGCGTTGCAG
This sequence comes from Dermacentor silvarum, assembly GCF_013339745.2. Lineage (NCBI taxonomy): Eukaryota > Metazoa > Arthropoda > Arachnida > Ixodida > Ixodidae > Dermacentor > Dermacentor silvarum. The sequence goes on from NC_051159.1 coordinate 121,881,726, forward strand.
TCGTAAGAAATTAAAATAGCAAGGATAAAACCAGCGGGAACAGTGCTGTCGCTGGCAAACAAATCGTGCACTAAATTGGATTGAAGGTGCTGAGGGCAGATGCAGGAATGAAGAGCGACTAACCCTCACCAAAAGGTTGCTGAAAAGTCAAGAAAGGGACAAGAAATAATACATGGGAAGACAGCAAGCGACGTTTCGCCCGAAGTCTGACAGTCTCTGTGTTCTTAAAGAAACCAGATAGAAACAGCATCCTCCTACGTGTCATCCACGGTGAAATTGATGAAAGCGCTGTCGGCGTAGGACAGGCGTATATTGAGAGCTCTAGGGCAGGCATTTGCGCTGCCGTTGCTTTAATTCGAATAAGCGTGGTTACGACAGACTAACCACTCACATTTCGTGCTGCCCTATGTGAAATGGCTTAAAGATGAAAAAAAAAAAAAACGACATGCACAAACCAACGCACGCGGACACACATATAGTTGCTGTGTCTAGCGTTAGCCGCACAAGGTTTCCGATCACGTGCTTCTTCGTGCCTCTCGCTAATCATGTGATTTAACTATAACTGGATAGTAATTTCGCACACGTATGACCCACGTACGCAGTACCCTCGTCGCCCAAGCGGGAGGCGTTCGTGACGCCCAACGCGAGTTCGCTGACCCTTCGTCCGTCCTCCTGGGCGTCGAGTCCGGCCGGCTGCCCCGTGTCGCACCTTGCCGTCGAGTACAGGCCTCGCGACGGCACGGGTCCCTGGACGGTGGCTTCGCGAGCCCTGCAACCACGCGAGGGCCCAATGACGCTGCACCACCTACGGCCAGACACCTGGTACAACCTGCGCGTCACGGCGCATACCGAGGCCGGCACAACCTCCGCCGAGTACGCCATCCGCACGCTGCCGGCTTCGGCCACGCTTGCAGGTGCGCTCGCCACCACTGCGTGTATCGATGAACTTTTGCTAACCCGGGAACCAGCTCCAAAAAGCGTTCTGTTCGTAAAAGTTGTTCTCTCTCTCTCTCTCTCTCTCTCTCTCTTAATTATTACTATATCAAACATCTTAGACTTAAACACGTTCTCGAGTGCTACGCCTAAATTCAAAGAACCATCTTCCGAACAGAGCGAAAGAAAAGGACGTACAAATAAGGGCAACACAATACAGCACAAGGTTATGACAGAAGATGTGTCGTCGTATAATCTAGGGGTGCAATGCAATCGTTGCTACCTTGAGGTTGCAATGGTTTTTGGTGTTGTTGCTTTGCATGTATGATTATTGCCACCAAGTTGATATCGTCCTTCTCGTCAACGAAAATTTCAGTTGATACTTGTGATACGATGTCTTGCGTCACCTTACTTTACTTTCCGTTCTTTCATTCGCGCTTTTCTGAATATGGACCAAAACGAACTCGTTCAACTATAAATTCTACTGAAGGCAAAAGGATGCCCGACAGTGACTGTATAGCACCGAGCCGTACGAACTGCTCTGTAGACACAAACCCCGGTCTGGCGGCTTTTCGAGACTGCAGCAGACGTTGGTCAACGTGAGTAAGCATTAGGGTTTGGACTTGCTGGTGTATGCAAGAAAGCGTGTTTGCGAGAAAACGCTGTGTGTGCCCCATCTTTGTCTGAGCTTACGCTTACGAACACAAGGTCAAGCTGTGAGCCCATGTTGAACATTCTTTAGACATGCACGTAGCGTATATACAAAAATGATCACAGTTCTTTTATTACGACAACCTCGCATTAAAAAGCACAGCACGCGGTGCCATATTTTCGCGACCGTTTCCTTTATTTTTTTTTCCCACTACATCCGCCCTTCGTCATAAGCTAGCGCGTGGCCACGCTGTCATTATCTTAAGATAACTTGTTCTTGGGCTAGTTGGGTGATAGTTGATGAAGCCATTGTGGCTCAAACAAAAAATGAACACAAAGAAAACAAGACCGGACCCGTCGTGTCCGGTCTTGTGTTCTTTGTGTTTGTATTTATTTGCGCTATAATGGCTTCATTAAACCGTCATTATCGCTGAGACGGGCCACTCGGCACGACCGCTAGTAAGGGAATAAGAAAAGGCGAGGGAAAAGAATCGTCCCAAAATTTGGGCCTCCATCCCAATTTCCGCAGTGTCGCTGCAACTATCTTTCGGCGGCATTTGACTGTTACGTTCACACGTAAAGCTGCGAATGGTTGAGCCTTTTCTGCTTGTCGACCGACGTTGCCTCTTACGTTGCCTCTTACGTTGCCTCTTACGTTGCCTCTTACGTTGCTCTTACGTTGCCTCCTACGTTGCCTCTTACGTTGCCTCTTACCACATATCTTCGGTGCATGTCGCAGGCACCGTCCTCCCAGAGTTGATGGTGGTGAACGGTGGCAGTGGCGCGGACGGCGACTTGCCGCTGCTGGTTCCCATCGCCACTTCACTCAGCTTGGCTCTGGCCGCCGCCACCCTGGTGTTGGGCTACGTCTGCTGCAGGAGGCGTGCGGAGCCCACCTTCGCCAAGGATCACGGTGAGCGCTATCACGCAAACTTCCTTTTCCACCGACTTAGGGAGTTGCACAGTTACAATAGTTCTTGGCTTCTTACAAGAACAGAATAGTAATACAAGTGGCCAGGTGTTTTATTAAGAAACAAAAGAAACAAACTCATGCTCACACTGTTTCGCGAGCAAGACTACTTTTCCTCAGTACTGATCACTCTCAGGAAAAGCACGCTTTACAGGTATATTAATGCGCAAACAGGTGTAGCTGGTATTCCCAGTGTTATTGAGTTGAATGGAGTTGGGCAAATCATGTAATGCGCCAAGCAGTTAACTAGTGGGTCTATTACGAGTAACAGAATTGGCGGCCAGGAAAGAAAATGGAGTTGAGTACCGCAGATTGCACTCGTCGTATAGAAGACATGAAATACTAGTAGGGTGGTGGTCCTTCTAATGATAATAAATAAATAAATAAATAAATAAATAAATAAATAAATAAATAAATAAATAAATAAATAATAAATAAATAAATAAATAAATAAATAAATAAATAATAGGACAGTTTCACTAACCCCTGTTGCACTGTTGGCTAGTGAAAGCAAAAGCAGTAAAGGTATAAAATACAGTAAATGTATTTCCTACGTGTGAATTTATCTTTTTGCAGGCTGATCTTGCCAATATATTCCTTGGGCCTAAACCTGCTCAATGAATGTAGTGGCAAGACCAGCCTGCACTGGTGCACTTGCTCACTCTCTGTGCATATGATTTCCTTTTTCGTCATACCCATCTAGAGTAGCATGCCAGGCATACCACCAGGCAAAGCTCTCTAGGATCCATTAAGGAGCCCTCACTCTCCAATACCAAACCTCCTGGACTGGTCCTCGCGAAAAAACTCATGTAGACTTGTCATCGACGCATGAAATATGATACCTTACTGTTATAACTATTTTTATAAATTCGTGAGGCCGCAACATTCACATGGGGACGGACTGCCAGCGAAGCTGTTTAGGCTGCATACATGGACTGCATACATGGACTGCATACGTGAACTGCATACGTGGACTGCATACGTGGACTGCATACGTGGACTGCATACGTGTACTGCATACGTGGACTGCATACGTGGACTACATACATGGACTTCATACATGGACTGCATACATTATGAAATCATACATTTTTTTCATACGGCACCACACTACGCCAACACCGATCTTTGTCGCCCGCTTCGCCCCGTGGAACACGATGTTATCGCGGCTCACTGTTCGCTTACAAATGCGACTGGAAAAGACGCGACCACGGAAGCTATCGACAAACAGGCGAAATGCGAACAATAAAAAATTCGGCAGAGGCACTTAGGATTGCTTACGTGTGGGAATGCGAAAGCAATCAAAATCCCTTCGGGGAAACCTGTTTAGTCAGCCAGATGGCTGTGACCTGACGTGTGCAACCACGCACGCACTAGGCACACCCTTAGTCAACCAGAACCGTGGAGCCGCCGTGGCGTCGGGGAAGCGTGGTCGTCTCGCAACCCAGAAGCCCGGGTTCGATACCCACCCAGACCTAAATGTGCCAAGTTGTCTTCTCCAATCCATTAATTTACGTAGTTTACAGGAACCTCCCTGAGAAATTTGACGACTGTCTGAACATTTTTTACTTGTTTTTACTCTTTGCGCCGTCGGCCATTTCTGTCCATGCGCCGTGATACCGACGTAAGCCGGCCAGAGTAACCTCCCCCTACACCCCCCCCCTGGGACCGCATGCGGGTGATGTATACAGGGACTAGAGATAAACAGCTTCGCTGTACTATAAGTAAGTCACACCACAAATTGTAATGTGACGCGTATGTTCGGACGGAATTATTTTTTTCTTTTCGTTTTCAGCCTCACAATACATTGGTTGCTACTGATCTTGCTTGCGCTGCAAGTCACGTAATTATTGGACACCCGCGCTATATCACACCGTAAGTGGAATGCAAGACCAGAAAAACGTAATTCGATCTGGACACTCTTTTCATTCAGACACCCCTGCTCACCTTTTCCACGAGTAAAGGTGCTTTCCCTCAGAACGACTCACTTTAAGAAAAAGCACGCTTTACAGGCAACCTTCACGCCCATTTTCGAACACATTGAGCAGCGGTCAGCCTGCATAACAAGCTCCTCAATATAATAGAATATACATATTATATGCCGGTCTAATTCACACGCTTTGTAGTTCAACAATCGCAGTACAATCATTTTTTTTGCCCGACAGAGGGCCACCCAGTGGGAGGAGGCGGCCGCAGTGCCAGCAATGACGCCCTTGCCGAGTCGGCGCTAGTGAAGCGTTCCAGCATCGACAACGTCCTCTCAACGCTCACGTCGGCGTCCGGCCGCCAGGGCTCGTCCTGCCTGGCCTCACCGGGACGCCATTCCGTGGTGGCGCCCGCAGCCACGCCCACGCAAGGTACACGAGCTAGGCCCCAAAATGATACGACTACGGCGCCGTCCTGTGGTCTGGTCACCCCCGAAGAGACCATGTTTAAGCGATACTGACTACCGCATTCACAAACTATACGCGACTTGACGTTTCTCCTTTAAGACTGCACTGAGTGGAGGGCAATGTAGTCTAGACTTATGCAGTCAGTGGGACCAATAGAATATACTCCGGTAATATTTTGCAATCACGCGATACCAGAGTTATGTCAAATATCAGAGTGCTGTCTGTCGTTCAAGCAACTCCTCGTCTCGGGAGCAGCCGAGAAATGATTTTTAGGAGCAGTGACTACTTTTGGTGATTGGTGGCGTGGCCCTGCAATTAATGAAATCAAGGTGGAGATTAAGGCCAAGGCTAGTTTCTGAATTACGAGGTTAATTGCGCAAGTAAGCGAGAGAATGCAGGATGACAGAGCAACCAAATGAGACAGGTGGCCGTGAGAACTAAACAGCGCAATCACTAAGCAACATGCATCGACACTGGGTGGGATAGAGTTACAGGAGTATAAATCTCATCTTCCGCCAAATATTGACACAAACTGCGACAACTGACCCGATACTTGTGGAAAGCGAAAACTATGACTGTTTTTTTTTTTTTTTCAGGTTCAATTGATGACATATCAGGGTATGCACCGTTTCCGGAAACTCAAATAAAGTCCAGAATAGTGCTCAAGAAAACGCAGGTAAGCTGTATAACAATTAAGGAGAGACGATCAAGCGCTAATTATGTCCATAATTAATGAAGGCGTGTATACTGTCATTTCTTCTTTCGCAGGAACAACCTGTAGCAAATACAAGAACGAAGAGGCCATTTTCAATACATAATCTCGCTGGCAATGAGGGTAAGTAGAGAGCTTGAAAACTATTTAACGCCACCATTGTTGTGCCAGGAATAGTTAACCAGAGTTACATTTATCACGAACTTTTTGAAAGTGATCGGTCTCGTTATTTGCAGGTAGTAAGTGATGAACCTATGTGGATTATCTAAAATATAAGGCACTGATAAATTTTGAGAGCCTGTGTCCTGATGGTGAAGTGGCTCAAATGACATTGCTTACTTTCAGCGGACTTCCAGTGGCGCTCCTTTACAACTACAGTCGTTAAATTTGAGTTACCCCTTTGTTGAGTTTTTATGCTGCGTACTGAAAGCCAATTACAATTCGATCTTGCACGAAGAACAGTCATTTGAATAATCTAGTTAAATTAACAAGCTGATCTGTCAACGTGTGTTCAGTTTGTAGGCTATCAACACAAAAGAGGAAAAGAGTGATAGAGAAATAGAAGAGAGGAAAGGCAGGGAGACAAAAGACGAAATTATTAGTACCACTTCTGTGTTTGCTCTACATATTTTTTACACTTGTGCGAAAAGCAAATTGAAAACGTTTATCCAGCTGTTTACTCTCTCCCCTCTCTCTCTCAACTTCCGACCTCATATTGGGCCAGCCTGATTCTTGTACCGTTTAATATCCTTGTTGCATGGGTTACAAGGTAATGAAATATTTTCACCAATGTTTCCTTACCACCATAAAATTAGATGTAACCTTATTTTCATAATGCCGCACTACTCTTGGAAAGAGATCGATCACGTGCGCCGCACGCGGTTTGTCGACATAGCCACTGTTACGAAAGCAAGTACGAGTCTAATGTCGAGGAGGTCGAAGGCAGGAGACGAAGTTCACTGCACTTCCCTCGACTATCTAGAGACCACTTTTCTACCTCAAAACAAAACACTGAACACAATATGCCTCGGACTTTTACAGCGAAGCTGTTAAGCGCTCAGTCTCCGATGGTCGTGTCCGCGTGTAGAAAAAAAAAACTCTCATTGGCCGTATGCTGTATGTGCGAGTGAAAGCGCGCTTTCACGGGGAGCGAACGCACGGCAGAGAGCAAACGCGACTTCTTCCGCCGCATGAAAGGCCGTGGGGGGATGGGAGGGAGGGGAGCAGGACCAGCAACGCGCAGAACTGTCGTCGACGGCGGCGGCGTTTTGCTCGCGTTCGCAGCGAACGCGCGCGGCGTTGGTGACGTGTTTATGAAGAACGTGCCAACCTTTGCCGTAACCCTATGGCGGTGTACCGTAGCGACCATAAGGCCATGGTCCCTGTGGTCACTAAATAAATTAAAACCACCGGATCATATAAATTTCTCATTCTTTAATCGTTCAAATAACGAATTACACCATCACATCTTAATACTCATAATTGGAAATACATAATTCCCACCATAGTACAGCTTCGCTGGTCTTCCATCTCCACCTCAGTGGAAGCGCTGACAGTTTTTTTTTTTTTTTTCTTATTGCTCTCAAACGTTGCCAAGTGATGCACGTGCTCTCAAACAAGAAAGTTGATTAAGTACCTTGATTGATAAAAGTCTTGATTAAGTATACGAATGTACTCCTTTTTCCCGCTGCACGATTACAGAAAAGCCATGTGATCTTACATTTCCGCGGTGCTTATGTTCGCGGTAATACGATATATGGAGTTCAACACTACTCTTTCATAATCCATGACGGTTAAAACTGCATGACTTGCTTGCTTTCGTCGCTGGAATAATTAACTACCCTTTACAGTGTCTTCGTCATGACAAGGCATTGCGTCACCCATTTTCAAACCCTGCACTGATTCATGATCCCGCAGATGCGCAGAAAGGAGACAAGGGAGCCGAAGCCGCCCATACGCCAACAACGCAGTTCAACCACTACGACAACCCAAAGGCGACGAAAGCTGCCGGCTGTCCCAAGAAGTGGCAGCACCCGGCCGAGAAGGGCAGTCGGCCCTATGTGATACCACAAGAAAATAGTGAGGAGATCTATCATTTCCTTTTATGGGTATAAAGTTTTACCCCAGTTAAAAAATCCTTCGGAGTGATCTTGTCGGACACACCGAATTCCTGACGGCCTTCAAGAATTCTTATGAGCACGCTCCCAACACCAACATCATTCCTAAAGATCCGCCAAGACTTCCTATGGGCACATTCGCAACACCAAAAGTTCTTGAAGGCCCCTCGATATTTCTTACGGGCGCGCTACCAACACCAATACGAACGCTTAAGGTCCCTCAAGTTTCCTCTACTGACGCTTCCAACACCAATAACACATACCTATAATCAGTGACAGCTAGGACAAAGGATTCTGCGACAAACGCCTCTCAAAAGGACTGCTATTCATTTGCCAGACAGACATTGTCGCCTCAGTCGTCTCCTCGTAGCGCGTGTATGTTCGCTCGTCATATTCCAACTGGACAGCGCTCATTTGGAGCCCCTTAGCATGCGCGCATGTTTTCCCTCGACACTAAATTGACTCCTCACCTTTCGTTTTTGCTGTCACGCGTCATGCATACCATTCAGCTGACTAATACCTCGTCACACTTGAGGCACGCATGCCGATGTCCAAGAGTGTGCGTCTCTGTGACCTACTCGGTGCTAAGCGCCCGCGATGTCCCAACGATATTCCTCGGCGGGGTCTTTTTGCCAGCTCCGCTCGTAGCTTTAACGGCTCTCCGCCCTTTATGCGTGTGTTTGTGCACCGATGCGTATCTGCGGTTTGTTTCTAAAGCACGGCGAAGAGGCGTAACGCAGGCATAGTTTGTTGTTCTCCGTAGCTAGCTTACCATTTTCTCGCAGAACAGTTTCACGCGTATTCCAATTTTATATGCCCATTCACGCAAGTTCCATTACAAAGTATAGCGGCGTTGCCGCCACTGGTGGTGACTGTTTGGCGTAAAGGGTAGTAACTTTTCAGTCGGTTCGCAGGTAGCAATAAAGCAGTACTAATACGTGCTACAATGAATACTCGAAAAGGAACCGTGAGACAATAAAATGCAAAGCATTTGGTGTGCACTGCAGCGTAAGTGTTACTGCCAAACTCTAAGGCACGATAAATAGCGGTGAATATGTCAAAAAGCAGTACGCCTACCTGGCTTGCCCTACGATAAGCACTCTTCGCAGCATCATTCCATGCATTTGTTAACAGCAAAAGCGCATTAATAATGCAATAATTCAACCTCCATCACATGTAACAACGAGCACTTGCAGCCAACGCTGAGCTAACGTATAGTGCAAAGGCTAATTCGCCGTTCTCTTTCGACACGCAGAGTCCACCCTGGAAATGGAGACTGATGGGGACGAGTCACCGCGGTGGTCACGATCACGAAGAAGCAACAGTAACTTCGCAAACTCGGGATCCACCATGGTGTGAGTTCGAACTTCTTGCGCACAATCATTGTGACAGCACCCCGCATTTGTAATATCCATTCATTTCTTCCTTCATTTTTCTTTAACGATTGGCCGTGGCAAAAGTGTTCCAATAATCACTTGGCAGCGGGCTGTTTAGAACAACACAAGAGCCGAGCCTTTTTCACCACGTTGTGTTTGCGCCTTATTTCCGTTCATCCTCTGAGCCGTAGACGATTCCATATTTATGTCTATGCGCCCGGCTATCTCAGCTCTATAATGTCTACAGACCGCTGTGCCTTTCAATAACCACTACGTGTAACATTAACATTTTGCTGGCGTTTAGCCGGTCAGTGAAATCTCCTTAACAAGGAGATTTCACTCGCCGTCTTCTAAATCTCCTTCGGGATTGATTCATTGCTGCGGAACTGGCCCATCAACGAAAGTTATGCGCTATTGAAAAGAACAGTAGCGCACCCAGAATATCTGCCAGGGGGGGATTGACAGTTTGCCTTAGTTTGCCAATACCATCTAAACAGCACTAATTTCAATTTATTCACGGGAAATTGTCAAAAAATGCGCTTTTTGCGCAAGTTTGCTAGTGTGCAGACGATTTCGCGTCTGACATCTTAGTTGCAGTACTCAAAGGCGCAAGGAAAGAAAAGGGGTTAAACAAAAGGGGGAGTTAACTCGGCCTCAGGGGGGGGGGGGGGGGGTTACAACCCCCCCCCCCCCCCGGTCGGTGCGCCACTGGAAAAGAACACCCACTAGCGCGCATATTTCGACTATTTGCATTAGTCTTTTATTAGATCCACCATCTTAGCGCAGCTGTCCTTAGTACATTCATATAGTGGGCGGTTAATTTCACTTTGCTGCTAGAGAAGGAAGTTTATTTTATAAAATGAGCAACTTTTGTCATGCAAACCCTATTGTAAAATCTATATGCTCTTTAACTACCATATCCAATAATCCGATATCAAACATACAGGATCCCATACAAAAACCCGTTTTTCTCGTATGTCATATGATGTTATTGGATATATAGGAGTTATGGGGAATACTAGGTTTTTTTCAGTGTCCACGTGGGTTTATACCCTACGTTACCATGTTTATCCGCGCGTAACGCGCAGGTTACCCCACCACACGTGCAGAACAGCAATGTTTTATCACATTACTACACCCACTCGCCCAGTTGTCCCTACTGAAATTGCAATGCATTTCGTGGGATATCTTGGTAAAATGTGTCAAAACTGGTACCGGCCTAAGGTTCCTACTAAATAAACGTGCCTATAAACACTGACCAATTTCAAATCTGCAATTGCAATGTATGCTCTAAAATAATTAAGGCTACTAGGTGAACATTTGATAACTATATTGGTCATCACTGAATATCGCACAATTTCTTATGCGTGCCACATAAAACAAAGCCTGAAGTACCACGATTGGCTTACTGCAATATCTTCTTTCAAAATATGTCTTTTGAAGCCACTGGTATTACATAGACGAGAGTAAGAAGCATTGTTGCAGACTCAGTGCACACCAGATAGGTGCATGTACAAACCTACCTCATGGTCTACATTTCCTTCCTAAACAATTATGCGATAAAGTGAACCTCACTATCTTTCATAAGAAAGCCACTCTACCTTTTTAATTTATATTAAAATTTAATTTTCAGGTCGGCTGCACTCCTTGTGAAAGATAGAACAGGTTCAAGTTCATAAACACACATTGTTCTTTGTTTATTAACTGCGAGAAAATGGCAAATTTGGCTACTGAAGAACCTGCTATTCCAAAACTCGTAGCTAAAGGAACGTTCCGTTGCATTTAAATGTTCAAAGCACATAAATGTGGCGAACTCTAATTTCGAAAAACGTGAGCGACTAAATGAGCAAGCCCACAGCTACAATATAAGCACTCTGTATGTACACATGTACAGTGTGTAATCAAGTGTCAACTCATACTTTACACCGTATCTGAAACACATCCAACTGTAATTACATAAAAACATGCCTGCATACCCTCTAATTTATGTGGTGCATGAGATATTTTGCAGTCACCAATAATTTCTGCTTAATCGTTCCAGAGAGAAGACGTACTTCTTTAGCGGAGAAGAACTACGCAGTGATGTACAAGGTAACAATGTATTCTGTTTCTGTGCCGACTTGTGTGCATCTTCTGTTGGGGTTCAACTGGCGCGACATTGCTTCAGAGCACCCTAGGTTGGCCCTCAGCAGTCCATAACAGTCAACAGCATACAGGAACAATCATTGCAGTTGAATGAATTTATAAATTAATTTATTTCATGCTCTGGCACGAGCACCGGCTTATCAACACTGCCCGCGCCTAACCTCTGGCTGACCCTCTGTGAAAAGCGACGGTGCATAAAGTGATGTGGTTCCCCATGATGGCCTCAGCAGTTAGGAAAGCAGCACTGGCGAAGAGGCGCTATGGCAGTTTTGAGTGCGCGATTAAAATATGCCGACGCCGTCTGGTAAGGGAAGCGGAAAGCCGCGAAAATGGCACCACATTTTGAACGAAACACACGCCTTTTAAAATGCAACATAGTCATTCTTCATACAGTTAAACCTGCTTATAACGAACCTCCATATAACGAATTCCTGGATATAACGAAGTTTTTCTATTCCCCGCCGTTACTCCATAGAAGCACATGTATTTGAGACCTCTACGTAACGAAGTGGCAGCGGGATACCCCCACGATATAACGAATTTTCCCCTCCGACAACCTAGAGATTTCGCCCCAAATTTTGTCATTTTTGCGCGAGCAGCAACCGGAAGCACCTTCTCCGCCGCGACGGAATGCGAAGCGAGCGCACGTGTGTGAGGCGGGCCTGCATTCCTCGACCCGGCGATCTTGCCGCCACGGGCGTTACCTTTCCCCCTCCCTTCATTCAAACCTGAATGATCCTGCCGCTTGCTGCAGCTGGCCTAGCCCGCCAAGCCGGCACTCTCTCCTTTTCCAGTTGATGTTGCCGACGCGCTGGTACACGCTGTGACACATCACACTCGATGAGCGCGGACACGCGCTGTCAAACGCTGGCGGCGTGTGGAAGCGCCGCTAGAGAAGCGAACGAAATGACCTTCGTGCTGTTGTCTATCGCTTCAACGCAAATTGAGCGCCGAGAACACACAGCACGCACAAAGCTACGAGCCGCCGACGCACCTACATTGCTAGACTCTGCCCCAACGCAGATCGCTTTCAAGATACGGCCCGCGGCGCACCGCCTCGCAGTACGCAGTTGATGCCAGAGTACAGTACAACGCCGCCCCGCTATCCCTCCCCCCTCGCTCCCTCGCCGGTGCCTCGAGCGTAACGGAAGAAGGCGCGCTTTCTCCCTGCTTTTCTTGCGCGCGCGAGATTTAGACGCGGTCGTCGGCTCCACGTTTTCACTCGCACATAGAGATACGGCGCGCGGCGACTGCGTTATCGTTCTTGGACTTTATACGGAATATCTATGAGCCAAAACTAATTTAGGGCCACAACGCGTCATAGACACCATCTTTATATAGCAAATACGGATCTCAGGGGCCATACTTTTGCTGGCGGAAACCGAAAATACGTCATAGTTGTCGCCCCCGGTACTTTGGGCGGCCAATGCCATCGTCAAGCCACCAGGCCAAGCGACATGAAAAGTCAAAATGACCGCTCGGGCCGGCGCGGGGTGGCAGTTCGCAACGTATGATGCGGGAACGGTCCCACAGTTGCGACGCAACAGCGGGGTTACCAATGCATTGGGTTCTATGGGAGCTGTGCCGGGACCGGCCGAAAACGACGTAACAGCCGGGAAAACGCAGCCCCTGGGAACGTAACAGCGAGGTTCTACTGTAACACTATACGACGCTACGACGCCATCGTGACGCTCGCTCTTCGTTTCCGATGCCTCGCGCTTGTGCGAAACGACACGCGTCCACGCATCCGGTACCTGGTGTGACATTCCAAGGATGAGTGCTTCGACGAAAACGGAAAACGGGTGCGCGTTACAACTGAGGGCGCGTTAGAATCGAGTAAATACGGTAAGCGTTTCTTTTTCGAATTTTCGTGCCAAACCTGCATATAAGGAAATCCTCTTTATAACGAAGTTTTTCGGGAATTTGTCAATTTCGTTATATCCAGGTTTAACTGTAGATAACTAATCCCGTGTAGACACTGTCAAAATTCTATGACGTGCTGCTGACCTGGTGAGAAAACTTCGAAGCAAGGTCACCATCAGTCTTCCGTATTTGCACCTTTTCTATCTTATCAAGCTCCCTCTCATGGTAGGAGTAGCCACTTAGTTATTGTAGAAGCGTAATTTACTGATACACAATGAGTTCGACCTCTCCTGTCTTGCGGACCCTGTCAGTAAACACCTTAACACTTGTAACTCGCTGGTGTCCGCTCAAATGTGCCAATTCATGTTCGATTTAATGCTACGTTTCGATAACTTTTAGTGCGCCACAACCACACACATACGAAAAATATTTCAAAACATCACAGTGCTCACATCACAACCAGCGCTGCGGTCTGCACGGAAATTTATAATGGAGGTTTGTCTTTTTTCTTATCTAGTAAATCTCTTACCGTGAAATTAATGAAAATAAGGTTTTCAAATAATATTTTATTACCGCAGAACGATTTTGTGTTTCTCTTTAGCGTCCATTTTAAGGCACGAGCATAAATAAAAAATCAAGTTTCCCAATTTAGCAAAAGTGTTTTGCTTGAAACATTTAACAGCCTAGGAAGGAGGAAGTCTTTTAAAAGTGACAGCTTTTACGTTGAATGAGGATGGAAATGCCAGGCACTTATTTAACTTCAGATAAATATTTAATAGTAATATCAAGCTTCACAACGTTTAATACACATTAAAAAAATTAAACAATTCACTGCATCCACATGGTCAACTAAATTCAAAACAAGTTAATTCCAGATATTTCCACAAAAACCCAGAAAAAAAGGGGGGAAAAAGCCGTATCACAGCAGTTTTTAACAAATTTCACTGAAATCTCTTTTCTTAAGTCGTGAAAGCAAGAGCGAAGCGAAATGGTTATTCTAACCAAACCATACTTACATACCAATAGACATACTTACATGTCAATAGATGTAATACGCTTTTCCATAGTCAAACCTGGAGACAACAAAATGGCATTCTACATGAAAGTACCTTTGCTATATCCGATATTCATTATAGGTATATCTTCAATGCATGCTGATATATGTGAAACGTTTTTGATTAACTTTGTTACATGCGATAATTCATTCATGCAACATTTTAAGAAATCAACTATGGCAGGTAGGAAAAATTTAGCCCTCACAGTAAATTAATCGAGGCGGGCAATCCACGAGGGTGGGCAATTTCACATGCAATCAAATGCGTAATTGACTAATTAACGAAATTTCACTAATTAAGTAGTTTAATAATTAATATGCACATATTGCAATTTGTGAGTTGTAGTTAGTGAGAACGTTCGCAAGGCAATATATATTGACTTGGAACAAATTATAAGGATGGCACCTGTTTCGAGATATGTGGCGTCAAATTTGCAGTAAAGATGCAGTGGTGTTCCACTTTTATGAAAACAGTTTTATGCAGTGAAGCACAGAAATAACTGGAATGGCCATGTATTTTGTTGCACACATCGAAAATTATTATGTCGAAACTGGTGCACTCATGAGAATTCCTTTCATGTGGACACGTCTTACGAACTCACTGGCCACAATTAGTAAATTACAATATGTGCCATAATGTATTAATTAGAATGTCAATTAGTACAATTATGTTAATTATTCAATTAAGCATTTTGAATTCTAGAAGTAATGCCCACCTCATCGAGTAACTTTGTGCAAGGGTTATAATTGTGCTATCTGCCACAGGCGATTTTTCAAAATTTGGTGCAGCTAAAGAAAAACACCTGGTGTAGACATTTGAATGTACTTGAACTGATATGTGTGAAGGCAGGCATATATTTAGACACATGAGCAGAGAGCCCAAATGCCAGAGCCTAAGTGCACAAATGCGAATCGGCCTTTTTCATGAAAGGCAGCAGGCATCGCCACTCTGGCAGTGATGCAATGGCATATAGAGAACAGACTGGTGGGCTAGTAAGCACTGCATGCAAAGTATAGCGCAAACGGGCACCCCAGGACGTCGTCTTCATGTCCTCAGCCGTCCTGTATGCCTGTTTGCACCATACTTCATGTAATGGCATATACTACATTTACGATTTCATTAGTGCGGGGAACAGACTTCATTCATGTGTGCCCAAGAGATCCATAGAAGTGCAATTGTCTCCAGCAGCTGGGTGTAAATCAGATGTTACAAGGACAAGGTGCCATGCTGCATCAGGCATATACCTAAGCGTCTTTTTTTTTATTCATGGGTAACTCAGGAAACGAGTCATGCAAGGGCATTCACTTAGGCGCTCTTCCTCCCTGGAAAAAAAAGGCTGATTGCAATGTCAGTCTGTGCTTGGTGTTCAACCCATACAGGGTACCTCTTGATATGGCAATTCAGCTTTCGATATCCTCCCACTTGTGGCCATAAGTTCTCACACTAAAAATACTACAGTTAAACCTGGATATAACGAAATTGACAAATTCCCGAAAAACTTCGTTATAAAAAGGATTTCATTGTATGCAGGTTCGGCACGAAAATTCGAAAAATAAACGTTTACCGTATTTACTCGATTCTAACGCGCCCTCAATTGTAACGCGCACCCGTTTTCCGTTTTCGTCGAAGCACTCATCCTCGGAATGTCACACCAGGTACCGGATGCGTGGACGCGTGTCGTTTCGCACAAGCGCGAGGCATCGGAAACGAAGAGCGAGCGTCACGATGGCGTCGTAGCGTCGTATAAAGTTACAGTAGAACCTCGCTGTTACGTTCCCGGCGGCTGCGTTTTCCCGGCTGTGACGTCGTTTTCGACCGGTCCCGGCACAGCTCCCATAGAACTCAATGCATTGGTAACCCCGCTGTTGCGTCGCAACTGTGGTACCGTTCCCGCATCATACGTTGCGAACTGCCACCCCGCGCCGGCCCGAGCGGCCATTTTGACTTTTCATGTCGCTTGGCTTGGTGGCTTGACGATGGCATTTGCCGCCCAAAGTGCCGGGGGCGACAACTATGACGTATTTTCGGTTTCCGCCAGCAAAAGTATGGCCCTTGAGATCCGTATTTGCTATATAAAGATGGTGTCCATGACGCGTTGTGGCCATAAAATTGGTTTTGGTTCATAGATATTCCGTATATAAGGGTATGGCCACGCTAGCGGCAAAAAACGCGCGCGTCATGCAGCGAGCGGCAAGTTGCCGCGCGTCAGCCCGCGCGGCCACCGTGGCACGCGCGTCTCGCCGCGCGGCAGCGCGATAAGATCTCCCGCGCTCTCCGAACGGGCGAGCAACACCGCGAGCGCTCGTTGTTTCGTGCGAGAGACGACGATCGTCGATTGAAAACCCGGCGCGGACCGGCGGCGTTCCGGTTGTGATGGCTCCGTGACGTCGCTCTTGATTGGTTCTTCATCTCGCGGCAGAAATGGATCTCGAATGGCACGTACACACTAGCGGCAAAACGCGCGCGGCGCTCCGCCGGCGGCAAAACGCAGCAGCGGCAGGGCGGCCACACCAACCGGCGGCGCGCCGCTGCGGCAATCACGTGACAGACTGGACTCCTCTCCCCTTCTCGAACTATCCGGGAGCTGACGCGTGCAGATGATAGTGCGAAACTAGAAACAAGCGGTCGGGCGGGTCCGCATGGCACCAGTTTCCCGCGCGCACGTCACGGAAGCGGGCCGCTCTCATTGGTCTCCTTCATGCATCCGCGGCACGCGGCAAACCGCAAGAAATCGGTCCAGGAGCGATCCATGCCGCGGCAAGAAAAACCCGTTTCGCGGCTGCTTTCGCGGCGCGCGTCTTGCCGCTAGTGTGTACGTGCCAGAACACATTTCGCGCGGCACGCCGCAAGACCCCCGATTCCTGCCGCTTTTGCCGCGCGCATCTGACGCGCGTTTTTGCTGCGTGTTCTTGCCGCTAGCGTGGCCGTGCCCTAAAGTCCAAGGGCGATAACGCAGTCGCCGCGCGCCGTATGCTGTATGTGCGAGTGAAAACGTGCGAGGGGAGCCGACGACCGCGTCTAAATCTCGCGCGCGCAAGAAAAGCAGGGAGGAAGCGCGCCTTCCGTTGCGCTCGAGGCACCGGCGAGGACGCGAGGGGGGAGGGATAGCGGGGCGGCGCGCGGTCGCGCAGGCCGTATCTTGAAAGCGATCTGCGTTGGGGCAGAGTATAGCAGTGTAGGTGCGTCGGCGGCTCGTAGCTTTCTGCGTGCTGTGTGTTCTCGGCGCTCAGTTTGTGTTGAAGCGATAGACAACAGCACGAAGGTCACTTCGCTCGCTGGAGAAGCGGTGCTTCCACGCGCCGCCAGCGTTTGACAGCGCGTGAGGTCACTTCGCTCGCTGGAGAAGCGGTGCTTCCACACGCCGCCAGCGTTTGACAGTCATCGAGTCTGATGTGCCACAGCGTGTACCAGCGCGTCGGCAACATCAGCTGGAAAAGGAGAGAGTGCCGGCTTGGCGGGCTAGGCCAGCTGCAGCAAGCGGCAGGATCAGATTCGAATGAAGGGAGGGGGAAAGGTCACGCCCGCGGCGGCAAGATCGCCGGGTCGAGGGATGCAGGGCCGCCTCGCACACGCACGCATGCACACGTGCGCTCGCTTCGCATTCCATCGCGGCGGAGAAGGTGCTTCCGGTTGCTGCTCGCGCAAAAATGACAAAATTTGGGGCGAAATCTCTAGGTGGTCGGAGGGGAAAATTCGTTATATCGAGGGGGTCTCCCGCTGCCACTTCGTTACGTAGAGCTCTCAAATACATGTGCTTCTATGGAGTAACGGCGGGGAATCGAAAAACTTCGTTATATCCAGGAATTCGTTATATGGAGGTTCGTTATAAGCAGGTTTAACTGTAGAAGGAAATCTGCCACTAGTGTCTATGCTCTTCACCAGTACAGCCTTTCATTCAATGTACGAATGATGGGTAGTATAATGACTTGTCTGAACATTGTCCCTTGGGCTTTGAACAATCTTCACTTTCTTTTTTAGCCTAACAATGTCATCTCAAATGTGCTGTATGGCAATGATTAGACTCATCTACTCTGTAATTTCTGCCCTCCTTTCGTTCTCAGAACATAACAAAAGTAACTCTTTTAAACATCTAAACTAATGGTCAGCAGTGGTCAAACAAGGGATGTCACTGTAGCCGATGTTTTCAATAAGGATACTTGCCTTGGGCAAGTCACCTAATTGGAACATTAGCTCCAGACACCAACCACTATTGACCCCTTTGACCACTACTTTAATCACACCATATCTCCATCTTCCTGTGATCCTCTGTCTTGTTTGGCTATCTAGACTAGCCAGTATCACTACCCAATGCAATCCAAACCTGGCAACATGAATACTCGAAAAAGTCAGCAGGCAGTCAATATTGCACAACAAAATGAAGTGGTCGTCAATGCAGAACAATGAACTGCTAAAAAGAAATGATGCACAGCTAGCAAGCAACAAAGCTCAACCTGGCTTTACCAAAGAATGATAAAAGAAGCTGGAGCTTGCTTAGTAGTAGTAATAGAACAACATTATTGAAGAATAAAACGCTCAATGGGTGGCGCCCCTAGGCAAGGGCCCCACTGGCTTCCGCGCGCCGTCTTGCTTGTCGGATGATGGCCCTTTGGACCTCTTCCTGTGAGCTGGACAGCGCCGCCTCCCATTGTATCTGCTCCGTAATTTCTGTGTTTGTCTTTTCTGTATATGCCGTGCATGCCCATGAGATGTGGTCTAAGGTTGGCGTGGCCCCGCACAATGGGCATGTGTCCGTATATCTTTCGGGATGAATTTTATGGAGAATGTGCAGGTTGTTATATGTATAGGTTTGCAGCTTTCTCCATATAACTTGTTCTTCCTTACTGAGATTCTTATCTGGGGGTGGTAAATTGATTCTATTTCCTCTGTGATAGTTTAAAATTGCAGAGTAGTTCTGGTCAATTGGCATCAGGTCGTCAGAGGCGGCCTGTGAGCACCCGTGGTGCGTAGCATGCGCACGAGCTACTCTGTCAGCCTCTTCATTTCCCGATTCCCTCATGACTGGGTACCTATAAAAGGGGAAATCTGGCTCGCGGTTTTATATCTCGTATAATCTTATAGGCTGTGGTGCATGCTCGTCCCCTGAGGTAGCTTCTGCATGCCGCTTGAGAGTCTGATAGGATGGTTATTTGTTGTTGGTTTGATTCTGTCGCTTTGATAGCAAGGGCTATTGCAATTTCTTCTGCTTCCACGATAGTGGCGTTGTGAGTGGAGGCGCTAGTGATTTCTCTGTCCAAGTAGTCAGTGACAGCAGCTACCGCTCTTTTCTGCCTGCCTGGGTATCTTGCCGCGTCCACGAAGCGGGAGTTTGGTTTGTCTCCGTGCGTTTTCTCAATGTATGCAGCCCTGGCTTCTCTTCTGCCTGCATGTAGAGTTGGGTCCATATTTCTGGGTATGGGTGCCACTTTGATGCTGTTTCTGATTCTTGTGGGGATGGGTTTAGTTTGGTTGTGTTTTTCTAGGAGCTCGTGATACCCGAGTCTGCCAAGGAGTTTCCTACCTGTGGTCGTTTGCGCGAGGCTGTTTCTTTGAGTTATCAGTTGAGCTTCTGCCAGTTCCTTGAATGTATTATGAATCCCGAGAGACATGAGTTTTTCGGTTGAGGCACATTGTGGAATTTGAGCTTGCTTGCTTTCTGATCAAAGCCCTGCCAAATTGTAGAAAACTTATGTAAGTACTGCCAATCATTGCCATAATGCTTGAACGACTGCAGCGCCAAATTTCCCTCTACTAAAAGAACAGTTTATCCTCAATTTGGGTGCCACTGCCTCATTTTCAGTGGCATAACAAGCTACGCATATAGTTTCTTACAGTTTGATGTGTTCTTTTCCAGCATTTTGCGTGGCCCTCTCCCCAAGAATGGCAATGGAGTATGCATCAGAAGAAATCAAGTTTTCTTAGGAGTGCACAGGTGTCTTACAAACACTGAAACACATCACACAAAGAAACCACATGAGCCTGGGTGTGCTTGGACAGTTTATACACCTTTCAAAGTACAAAATGTCTTTGGATACATAAGTATTCTATGCAGTACACCTTGTTCATAACATGAAAATGTCATTGCAACTGTGCGTACTGATATTAACAATAGCCAAATAGTACGAGTGTACATAAAGAAGGTAGCCTGCCATGCCAAAAAAGTGCACTGCATCCTTTGAGCATGACTTTGAGCAAAACCTAATACTGACTGTTCATTGCTCATTTAAGTAAGACTAACAAAGAAGCAGGAGGTGAACCACTACAGCGAATAGTGACCAGCACAGCTGTAACAACAAATGCACAAAAAAGAAAACTGAAAACAACTGGTTAGGAACTACTCAATATTGTAAATGTACAGGTGTCATCACACGCACTGCGACATTCAATGTGAGCACTTTAAGGCAGAGTAGAGATAATCTTAGCCGCGTCACAACACTAACAGCGACATCTCGCCTGTTGTACACTCGGAGATGCTTCTGTGTGAAACAACAGAAACCTACAGTAATAAGGTCAGCAAAGCGGGGTGCATGAAGACCCAAGACGATTGCAACGAAACTACGCAAAAACTACCACAAATGTGACATTCGTTGTGCAAGTTGCAGTTGCACAGTGTGCAGGGATGACATCCCTTGCTAGCAATACCACACAGCACCATGGCAACAAGAGCACTTAACAAGAACATTTTTTAGTGCCATGAGCAATATTTAGGAAGATCTTAGCAGTCCCCATATCGAGTAAGTAATTTGCCTTGACTTGTCTTTCCTGCACAATAACGCAGCTGTGAGAAACCATTAAAATCTAAAGACTGATTTGTTCAGAGCGTAGCAGATGCCGTGATAACCACTGCTCCTTACGGCCATGTGGCATGAAGCTGGAGCGTTCCGAGTCTCATATTCATTCAGGTTTTGTGTCACTTGGCTGTAGAAGCAGTGAAAGTTCATTATCGGCAACACCGACTGTTGTGTTGTCTGCCGCAAGTATCTTCAAAAATCATTTGAGAAGTGTGTCAATCCATACGAGTATATGACCTAGTTTAAACAGTTACAAAAACAGGCAATGGTGCCACAAAACATAGTGTGACACGAGTGACGGATAAAATTATGAAAACGAAGTAAACATGCTCTGCTACAACATCACCACAGGAAATGGGGGTGTGGTAGAGGGATGTGATGACATTTCAATTTACTCATCATAACACATATCTCTGACAAGGTAACATATAGAACAACAAAGGTTAACTTTACTTTGACTCATAGGCAAGACTTCCTGACCAAAGTGCCAGCCAAGAAATTTGCTAAAGTACAACACGTGTCACATAACAAGAGATGTTATGTATGTACAGGAGCTGTATGCTGACTATTCAGAGAATAAAAATTATTTTGCTAAAACAACCAAGAAAAAAAAAATGAATGGTGGTGCACTGCCTTCATTGCTGAACATGGCTACACACCACACAGGGCGCTGTCTCAAGCCGAACCTGTCTCTCAGTTTTAGAGTACGGGACGGTTGCAACCCAACCCAGCAGACCAACACGAACCTATCAGAAGCAGGTCAAGCCAGGTGTTCAGTCAAGAAAGCTTGTGCTACCTCAATGCCTTCACAAAGACGTGACTCTAGCAAAAGCCGAGTCATGTATATAGTGATGGCCCAGCGCCATGACAGGTGATGCAATGTTGCCAAGAATGAGGCAAGCAGTCGTAATCTCAACTATGAGGTTGCATCGAAGCAGTGATGAGGCCACAGTGAGACCATGGTCACAAACTTGTTCTTGTCTCAAGTCCAACCAGACAGCCCAGCTTGACTGCGCACACATAATTGGCCGAACAAATCAACCTACCCTGCTAATCACTCAACGTAGCCTGACTCGTGAACACTTAAGTCAACCTTGCAACCGCAATCCAGCTGATATGAAAGCTAATGTAAATTACACTACAACAGTATGGCTGTAACTGACAAAATGTGAAACAGGGACAGAGAAATAGGTGAGTGACAAACATTCATTTATACAAACAGTTAAAAACCAACCAGGACAGTAGGAAAACAAAAAGCACTGAGTGTTGTCCTGATTTCTATTATCCCTGTCTGTCTGGTACTGTCTGTAAAGGTAAGTGTTTACCAGGTTCCCAAGCTCTCCTTCTACCTAATTTCTCATTCTATTTCTCGTTCGGAAGGCTCTCTCGGTAACAAAAACATCTCTCTCCTAATTAAAGTGTGCGTGAATGACGTGATATTTACACCCTTCACTGGATCATAAAATAGCAAGGACATTTGCTCATAGGCAACAATAGTTGGTAGACACTCCTAGGCAGGTCAGTTTTACGTGGTAAGGCATTACATGACACCCTGTTAGCAGTAACAATTCCTGGCAGCGATATGTAAGCTTCTGTCTGTTTAAAGACCAACCTACACCATTTCAAAATACAAGTACTGCACTAAATCATACAAAGAATTGCAATCCTCCAACCACTTTGGCCTCTCCAAGGAAATGCATAGTTTCAGTGTAAATTGCCAACAATTATATAATGCTTTAGTAATCCTCATAGATACAAAAGGCCTCTTACGTTCAAAAGTGATGCAAGTGTTTACGTGATGCACTCGTCTAGAGTGTTTCCTAGTCTCTGTATAAGATTGGCTCCATAAAAACCACCCTTAATGTTAAGCAACTGCTGGCTGTATAGTGGGTGTATCAAAAATACTCATTTGCCACCCAGTGTCTCCATATGAAGGGCAGCCCGCAGCATGTTGACACAGCACTGGATACCTTCTTGGGCCTCGTTTCCACGAGGAAAGAGATTAAGAAACCCGTGTGGAAGGTAATCCAGCACTTTGATAGTTACTTGGCAGCCCAGGGCACGTAACTTTTTGGCGAACATGATCATGTCATCTAAAGTTGGGTCGAGATGAAGGCACTGAAAGCAACACAGAACAGAAAAGTAGTGTTTATTGCAAGACCATGAAAATCATTTTTTTTTTAATCCTTCGTAAATGTACGCCAATCTGATCAACTGATACATCAAAGACAGCGAAGCCATATAAGTGTGTTGAAAGTATCAGGGGTCTGTTTGCTAGCTAGTGGTGAGTTATCACCGATGCCCTGCTGCTCATACGGGGCTCCCTCACAGGCTGCGTTGCTGACTACGCCGTCAACTTTTACCACCGCAGCCATACAAACTCCTAGCTGACCTCCAACGTGGAGCTGGTAAAACACCACGTGAGAAACAAAAATGACAGATTACGTACTGGCTAAAAAAAAAAAAGAAGGAACACACAGAAAATTGTTATCTATTCGAGTAGGGTATACACAAGGTAACATTTATTTTACAATCATTGATAATTACATTTATAAGCAAAAATTAGTGACTCTTAAGTAGATTGCATTGCTGGCTGATATCGAGCATGCCACCACACACTCGCCTTTGCTGTACAAAAACGAAAACAGCTATAAAACTCCCCTGAACAGCTTTGCAATAAATGAAGACCATGATGTGTAGTGTGCATATGTGCGCATTACACATGTGGTGCAAATACTATATTTCCACTACGTGTGAAATGTAGAAAACAACAGTGCAATTATAATGTGACAACAAAATGTAATAATGTAGTCTTACCTAGGACCTTAGAAAAGGGCCTTCTCTTAGTATACAGCGATGGGCGATACATTAACACAATGTGCGGATGCGGATCAGCATAACAGATTGCCCATTACACCATGCCAACCATTCTTGTTAAAAGCACGATGGGCTGCATCAAGGGGCCAGATGCTCACAGCACCATCAAGACGGTTAAATTTGAACAGTGAGGCCACATGGCCGCATGTAGCTATTGTAAATCTGTCCACTGAACTTAAAGAGCCTGCCTAAGTTGCTGTAGTTTCACCCCGATTAGTTATTGGATCCCTTACCCTTCAATGAGCTAAATTTCATTAGCTATCTGTAAGCCTGCAAAGCCTGCATTTCGCACCATCAAAACGTTCACTTTCCCACAATCTATAGTCACCTAGTGGCTGAAGTGCAAAGTGAAAGATAGGGGGGGGGGGTCTTCACGTTATACAGTATTGGGTTTGTGGTCATTAATATAGTACTACACAACGCTTTCTCATGCTGGCAATCATGAATGAAGTAATGAGTGATTGAATGAATGAATGAATGAATGAAACGGTAAATCATGCCGTGTTTGTGATAATACACCAAATTTAAACATGCCTTAAGTCAAGAGCCAGGAACGGTAAAAAAATGGTCGCAGTTTCACCCGAAAGGCGAAGCATCAATTGCGATAGCAAATTAGTAGACAGCTATACGGTGTTAGGATAGTAGTTTTTTCAGCTGTATAAACTTGGACATGCAGCAGCACCAGCAACGCGCAGAACTGTTGTCGATGCCGTCGGCATTTTACCCGCGTTTGCACCGAACGCGCGCGGCTTTGGTGACGGTTGCTGGTGCCTCTGGAGCCGGCTCGGAGGTTTTCGACGAGATCAGAACGGGACACTCGTCGAGCAGCATCAGAAATCTTACCCACCCTCTCGCCTCGCAACGTTTTTATATAAATACGCATTTGGTGCCGCAGCTAAATGTCGCCTCCCCTTCCTCCCTCCCGTCCCCCCACGGCCTTTTGCACGAGGGAAAAAGTCGCGTTTGCTCTCTATGTATGGTGATTGTAAAGGAGGAACGAGACGCTTAATTCTGCAGCCCTTCAGGGAGCACGGCGCAGAACGCGCATTTGCTCTCCGATGTGCGTTTGCTCCCCGTGAAAGCGCGCGTCCCTCGCACGCACATACAGCGTCCGGAGCGCGGCGACGATTTCCTCGCCATTGACGTCATACGGAACCTCACGGCGACGGCCGACGCCGACGGCAGAAATCTGCTTTGGAGTGTCCATATAATTGCTATCGCAATAATAAGTGAAGTAAGGTGACCAAAACATAAATAATTTTTCCTTCATTAAAATAATGGAACCAGAACATCAGTTATGAACACTTTATAAGTGTAACTGTGAATATTACACTGAAATTATGACTATGATGTGCAATTGCAATGATGCCACTGCTAGCCAGTTATGACAATTATCGCTCATTATTTTAGAGCAGGTCAAAAATACATTCAATTTTATCCCTTTAAACCCCAAAATAATTCTCAAAGAATGTACCAAATTTCCCAATTTTTTGTATTGTGATAGCAACTATATGGACACTCCACACGCATTTCCGCCATCGTCGTCGCTGTGATGTTTCGTATAAAGTCCAAGTGCGATAACATCGTGGCCGCAAGCCATATGCTGTGTGGCCGAGTGAAGCGTGCGAGGGTGAGCCGAGGATGGTGGCTCAATCTCAGCGCGCAAGGGAGGAAGGAGGGGAGGAAGCGCACTGTCTTCCATCACGCGCAAGGCACCAAGAGGGGGGGAGGGGGCATTGCATTCTACTCCGGCGGCAGCTCGGTATGGCGCGGTTGAGCACAACCGCACGGTCCCTATCTTGAAAGGATCTGTGATGGAGACAAAGTCTAGGTACAAAGTCTAGGTGCGCCGAGGCCTCAAAGCTTCATGTGCGCTGTGTTCTCGCCGCTTAATTGACGTTGCAGTGAGAGTCAGCACGACAGTCTCGCTGCTGCTGCCGCGCTTACTTACGGCAGCGTTTTGACAGCGAGTGTCTGCGGTCATCGAGTGAGATGTGTTCGGTTGCCTATGCGCCCGTGGCACTGTGCTTGTTAATTTAGTTAGTAAGCGGAAGTTTACAAGTTTATACGGCCAATAAAGCTACTATCCTTACTTCGTATAGCTGTCTAATAATGTGTTACCACAATCGATGCTTCGCCTTTCGGCGAAACTACGACTTTTGTCTATCATGTAGTCATAAATTTTTCTATGTCATTTTGATTCTGAAAACATATTACATGATTCTTCATACTTGATTACATGTTTTTCCAGACTTCTACCCCCCTTTAATGTGTAAAATTGAACCCAGAGCCAATTACCGACCCTGACTCGTCTTTGGCAGTGGGAGTAGCACAACACTAGGCTGAACGAGTCTGACTCATCATTGGCAATATTGGTGCAACCTTGTATGATGAGTACAGCTCAGGATTGGGGGTTAAAGGGGTTAACAGTTAACTGTAACTGGATTCGAAAATGTGCAACAGAATTCCCTCAGGAAGCTCTAACCAAAGGCAAACTTAGAGATATGTTAACAAGAGTTCGAGTACGTTCAGCATGTACAATCAACCACAAAATTTTACGGAAAACGAGATCTGAGAAAAAGCTGAATATCTGCACAGCCTCACAATGCAGCCTAGTATTTGCATTTACAGCCTCTACCAGTGTATGTGAACAACATTGTGATTTTCGGTTTTACTGACTACTGCTAAACTACTAGTACTATTAAAACTACTACTACTACTACTACTACTAAAAAAAATGCTTTTTGTTCTTCTGCATAGCATGGGCATGCCGGCTGAAATAAAGTGGTATATCCTACTCGTGCATGTTCGACCAATGCAATGTACTGAAGCAATTACGCATTGCAAAACAGTGCTAGAAGAAATTTGAATTTTTCAATGATGCTATGGTCTACGCAATGATGGTACGCTAGAAGAAATTGCAACTGTACAGACATCAAGATAAACTACAAGAATTACAATAAAAACACATCATTTTAAGGTTTGCACATCATCAAGACACAATGCTCTGGTCTTTCTAGAGAGAACAGACAAGTTTCTTGCTCTTACCAGACAAGCTTTTTCCAGACATTGCAATGGCAGAACATAAGACGGAAAAAACACTCAACCCTCTGAAGCCACTTACCAAAAAGAAGGCAGGAGGCATTTTCCTCAACAAATCGTCTGAAGCCAAGTATGGTGTCATCAGTGGGTCCTCTGCTCGAGCCACCAGTGCCTCCAGAATCCTCAATCTAGATGGATTTTCCGGATGAAACCAAGGCAGTGCCTCACGACGAGTCTTGGGAGGCCGTCTTCTAGAAGCAGGGCCCGAAACTTTCTCCAAACTTTGCTTGCTCATTTCTGCTGCTTTACGCCGCAACGATGCCGACAGGTCAGCAGGAATCTCAAATATAACGTGCTCCTCTCCGGCATTCACTTCTATGCCATTCGTGGCTGGCAGAGAAGCACTGTCTGTACAGTCCTGGAGCAAATCATTCTGACTCTTGGGCTGATCTACGTGTTGAGGGGACGGTTGTTCTTTCCTGGGCTCTTCAGAGGGCACGCTTGCTTTCAGATGCGGTGTTTCGCTTGCAGTCTCGTGTCCCTGACCGGATACTAATGACAATGCCTCCACTGCTGTGTGAATGCCATGCGTGTGTCTTGTGTCCTGCCTCGTATCGTGTGGCTCCACACCAACATAGGCTGCAAAATAACAGAATAACAGACATTTATGCACTACCTATGTCGTTTTAAGCTTGCACAACAATAAAGAATGTAAAGAAAGCGTTTACATTCGAGGCATTAAATTACAGCAGACTTTCTTTAAGACTCTTATCAGACCAATTCTCTGATAAGTCAAGCACTTTGGGAACCTTACTAGCTGAGATAAAAGCAAAGAAATGTTGTAAAGCAGCAGTGTGTCTCCTTGCACCGAGGCTCTCCCAGTGAGGGTAGTAGCGAGTTTCCTTGTCCCACTGATTTAGGACATTTTTTCACTTCTATCTTTTGCTTCTTCTAAGACTTCTCTTTCTTTATTTTTGGAGTAGAAAGCTCTCTGAACGATTTGTTACAACTCCTAGTGTTATAAATAATACACTAGTAGCTGAGACAGAAGCAAAGAAATGTTGCAAAGCAGCAGTGCGAGGGGACAAGCTAGCCTCCTTGCACCGAAGCTCTCTCTAGTCACCTTGACCAATGTCTGCAA
The DNA here is from genome assembly GCF_013339745.2 of Dermacentor silvarum. Classification (NCBI taxonomy): domain Eukaryota; kingdom Metazoa; phylum Arthropoda; class Arachnida; order Ixodida; family Ixodidae; genus Dermacentor; species Dermacentor silvarum. The sequence continues at coordinate 121,909,789 of NC_051159.1, forward strand.
GCACAATTCCTTACCTGCTTTCTCTTATATCAAAGCCCAAGGCCCACCTCCTTTGTCAAAGCCCCTGCCACTGCGACCCTCACATCCTATGCATATTCTTTTTCTCCCTTCTTTTTTTGTAGCCAAGCAAGCGTGACATTTCCGCAGCATATTGCAAATTTGTTGCGTGGGGTTGAAGATCAATATGCAGAAGACAAAGGTAATGTTCAATAGCCTAGCAAGTGAGTAAGAATTCATGATCATCACTCGGCCTCTACAGTCTGTGCAGGAGTATGTTTAAGAAAGGTCAAATACTCATAGGGGACCCTGATCATGAGAAGGAAATTTACAGAACAATAAAAATGGGTTGGAGCGCATACGGCAGGCATTACCAAATCCTGACTGGGAGCTCACCGCTGTCGTTAAAAATAAAAGTGCACAATCATTGCATTCTACTGGTGCTAACTAATGGGGCAGGAACTTGGATGTTAACAAGAGGAAGGAAAAATGTTTGGCACAGTGTGCCAGACCTACGTCACGTTCTAGAAACCAAGGGGTGACCATTTGACAAGCTTAAGAAGGGAATTAAAGGGACCCTTTAAATTTTATCCACAATTTTGCCAATGATAATAAAGATAGTCAAGGCCAATACAGTCGAATCTCGTTAATTCGAACACGCTTAATTCGAACTGATGCTCTGGTCCCGTCAAAGTTACGTGTATTTCAATGGGTGAAAACGCTCGATAATTCGAACGCGAAAGCATTTGTGACGGTTAATTCGAACATACCGTGGACCGACAATGCTCTCGGCAGCGCGCCAAATAACGCGGCGGCGCCTCCAACCGGCATTGCTCCAACACCGCCATAGAGCAAAAGCTTAGGAGAGACCCCTTCATGCCGCAGCAGAAGCCCAGTCCGGCCAATGAATTCCCCACGCCGGTACACTCCCACTTCCCGATAACAGCAGAAAACGAAACTTCAGGGAGCGCCGGGCCGGCTGGACCGGCGGCGCGCACGCACGGAGACAGTCGAAGGTGAGGGAGCTGCGAGGGAGTTGAGAGAGAGGGCGAGGGGAGCCACCCAAGCCACTTCCACCGAAGCGGCGGAGTTGCCGAGGCCAAATCCGCTTTCCTGCCGCCCTCCTCCCTCACCTTCGACGGTCTCCGCACGCATGCGCACCCGTCGCCATGTCGGCGCCGTCCGCTTCGTAAAGTTTCGTTTTCTGCCGTTATCAGGAACCGAATGTTGGCAGGCGTGGGCGCAACTCACTATGCGCTTGCGCACCGCGAAATTTCACGACTCACACCGTTCGTTCATCTTGCTATGGTGCTCGAATACTTCAAAAATACTTCCTTTCGTTAATTCGAACTTATTTTAATTCGAACAAATTTTCGGGCCCTTTTGAGTTCGAATTATCGAGATTGGACTGTACTAAGTAAAGCTAAAGTAATTGATTTGCATTCCAATGTGTCCAAAGCATTACTTTTGAAATGAAACAGTATCGTTAGCGAGAAAATTGTGCAAACTGTGACAGAATCGGCACCAGATTACATGACTTGTGATTACCTGCGAATAATATGTAAATTGTTGCAGTCAACCACTGGTGATAAAAAAGCTCACTATGATGTATTCCAACGTGAAAAGAAACAGCATGTTGGCGAAGTTTATTATATTTTTCTTATAGAACTCACTGGTCCTACCCCTTTACACTCCTCTGTCGGTACTTTATTAGAGTAGCGGGGTACCTCTCTGTAGACGTCCAAATCAAATCAAATTTTGCGTTTTAACATCCAAACGCAATACACAGGTTATGATGGAAACCATATTTGGAAGCTCTGGATTCATTACAACCACCTGGGATTCTTTAATGTGCATCTAAATCTAAGTGCACAAGTGTTTTTTCATTCCGCCCCCGTCGAAATGTCGCCGCCACAGCTGGGAATCAAGTCCGTGACCTCCTGCTCGGCAGTGGAACGCCATTTCCATCAAGTCACCTTGGCAGGTGGACCTCCAACCCAGAGCCGGTAGCGGTGCCTGGCAGGCCATGGCATTTGAGCCAGTGCAGCTAATGAAGAGCATCTGTTTGTCACAGGCGATTTAAACTGCTATAATTGTGCAGCCTCTGCAGTCATGGCTTTCTGTGCAACTGGCATAAAGACCCGCATATTGTTACAGGGAAAGAGAGGTTTAAATTATATTTACAGAATATTTACAACTGGCATACAAGGCATAAAAGATGCAAAACCAGTCCGCACGACATCAGAAAGCATCGCCGTCTTCTGTGGTGTCCTCAGCGTTGTCTCGAGCATTGCTTGGTAACAATATAAAGTGGACCTGAGCATAAGCAAGGCGACACTTGGAGACAGCGAAAATTGAAAAAGAAATTTTAATTGGCATATAACATGAGTGAGGCAACTTAAAAAGAAACTGAACTACAATGTGAACGAACAACGCAAGTCATGAGAGGTAACTACGGCACTGAAAGCACTCGACGAAACCACTATATTTCCTGGCACAGTTGCCATTGTTTTCGCCAGCTTGAATAACTCTTCTTTTAAAGCATCTGAACATTGCTTCTGTGTTCCCGACATTGTGTGACAGTGCTGATTCTGACAAGGCGAGTGCCACAAAGCGTGGTGGTGCGATAGCGTAGAAAATGGTGTGATAGCATAGCAGGCATGATAAAAAAAAAATTGGAACTGCTTATTTGGGCTGAAAATTGTTGGGTTCAGCGTATAACACGAGGTGCAAATTGGACATGCTAAGGTCTGCAAAGAAGTTGCACATTAGATGCGAGCTTTTACTGTGAGTCATGTTCTGGCATAAAATTAACACTGAGAGGTTTCTGGAAGGCAAATCTAATAAATCATATATCCCTTTGGTCCTTATAAGAAACCACTCATGGACCGGCTAGTGTCACTAACTACTTGCGCATTAAAGTTTTGTCATGCTGAACCAACTTACCCACTAAATGACAGTTCTGATAAAATGGCAAGCTTACCGTGAACACAGGTGAGAAGAAACTCGAGTGGTATGAGTGGGTCCATGCACGTGAGCACTTTGGATGGAGACGGATGAGCGTTGAGCATGACTGGCGTGTATGCACAGAACATGGCATCAGGGCAGCGTAACTGCAGCTGTATCATCCTGAGGCTCAGTGCAAGGCACAAGTTGCCACCCGCGCTGTCCCCGGCTAGGCAGATGCGCTCACCAGTCCAACCTGCAAGGTCAACATTAAAACGTGAGAGAAACAGTACACAGTCACACTAGTATATGTGAAAGCACTAATTGGCATTGTTGGTAAAGTCTCGCATGCTACACCCCGAGCACATGTGAAGTTCTGTGCTATACATTTTATGTGCGTTAATTCAAGCCTATATGAAGCACTTATTATTATTATTCGTGGTTCAATAAAGCATGGTACAACAGATAAATTAACAAAACAATTCTCCGCCAAGTGCAAAAGTGAGTGACTGGCCACTGCAGTGTTTCGTGGCGAAGAGAAGAAAAAGAGAGCACCTGCGCGATGTACATATGGGGGCATCATAGCTTATTGATTGATTGATTGATTGATTGATAGGATTGTGTTAAGCACACCACAGAAACGCCAACCTATGAGCTCTGCCATGGCAAAGGGCTATGTAATAATTCTAGCCACCCAGTGTTCCTTAACATGCACCTGAAGCTCAGCATGAATATTTTTGCATACCTATCCCATCAGAATCGTCACCTGGAGTTGAATCTATAACCTCATGCTCAGGAGTAGAATGACATAACAAGTGCAGCATAGTGCAGCATATGAGACAGTTAGTGTTGCTCATCTGAGACCAGCTAGATGGTGCATAATCGTAGCAGAAGCCCCTAACATACACAGCAGCCTCAATATCAATCATGCACACATTTTGGCTATCCATGCTCTATGAATGTCCTGCCATCAGCTGTGTATGGCTCTGTTGCATTGCCCTGGAATGCCAGAAAGTTCGAATTCATCGTAACACTCATCTGAAATAAATAGAATTTTCTAATTATGAAAGTCTGAAATTATCATGAGTCAACATTCTGCACTATCAATAGCAAAATGTCTCATTTGAAACTACAGTTAAACCGGCTTATAACGAACCTCCATATAACGAATTCCTGGATATAACGAAGTTTTTCTATTCCCCGCCGTTACTCCATAGAAGCACATGTATTTGAGACCTCTATGTAACGAAGTGGCAGCGAGTGACCCCCTTGAAATAAAGAATTTTCCCCGCCGACAACCTAGAGATTTCGCCCTAAATTTTGTCATTTTTGTGCAAGCAGCAACCGGAAGCACCTTCTCCAATGGAATGCGAAGCGAGCGCACGTGTGCGTGCGTGCGAGCGTGTGCAAGGTGGGCTTGCGACCTGGCGATCTTGCCACCGCAGGCGTGACCTTTCCACCTCCCTTAATTCAAACCTGATCCTGCCGCTTGCTGCAGCTGGCCTAGCCCGCCAAGCCGGCACTCTCCTTTTCCAGTTGATGCTGGCGATGCGCTGGCAGATGCTGTGACACATCACACTCGATGAGCGTGGGCACACACTGTCAAACACTGGTGGCGTGTGGAAGCGCCACTGCAGAAGTGAGCGAAGTGACCTTCGTGCTGTTGTCTATTGCTTCAACGCAAACTGAGCGCCGAGGACACACAGCACGCACAAAACTACGAGCCGCCGACACACCTACATTGCCTAGACCACGGTGTTACTTCTAACACCATGGCCTAGACTCTGCCCCAACGCAGATTGCTTTCAAGATACGGCCCGCGCGACCGCGCACTGCCGCGCAGTACGCAGTTGATGCCAGAGTACAGTACAACGCCGCCCGCTATCCCTCCCCCCTCGCTCCCTAGCCGGTGTCTCGAGCGCAACGGAAGAAGGCGCACTTCCTCCCTGCTTTTCTTTCTTGCACGCGCGAGATTTAGACGCGGTCATCGGCTCCCCTCGCAAGTTTTGACCCGCACATACAGCATACGGCACGCGGCGACTGCGTTATCGCCCTTGGACTTTATACGGAACATCTATGAGCCAAAACCAATTTTAGGGCCACAACACGTCATAGACACCATCGTTAGCTAGCAAATACGGATCTCAAGGGCCATACGCGGAAACCCAAAATACGTCATAGTTTGCCAGTTGACGCAGAATTGCCATAGTTGACGCATAGTTGACACAGAATTGCCACGTGACTGGCCGCTCGAGGCACTTTGGATGTATTCGCGGGCTTCTTTCACGCTCGGAAAAACACATTTATGTAGCACGTATTGAGCAACAGAAAGCTGTACCGGGAGTTTTTCATGTTGCTCTACAACTTTCTCATTGACACTTTGATAATTAGGGCAGTACTTCTCGAGTTAGATAATTAATTACATTTACCTAATTAAATCTCAGTAACAAAAAAATTACTAGCGGCTACTCCACTGTACTGGAAACAATACACACTAGGTTTGTTCGCATAACACCGTTCCTCTTTTTTAAAATCGTGCTGCGTGATAGCTGGGACACCGTGTATATAACTCCCATTTTTTAGTTTCCAGCCATACTTCATTCAAATTTGGTTAATTCACACGTATGATACTCAAATAAAAAGTCAATGCCTCTAAGAAGTTGAACTAATGTAAGACAACAGTAGAAGGAGTTACAGATAGAACTAGTAACAGCTGAGTCCAAAGCTATCACACCAGGAATAAATAAGCAATTACAATGGCTTGCTGATTAAAGAAAATTAAACTGAAACAGCCAGTAGGTATAGCACAAGGTCCCTCTAATAAAAAGAAAAAACTGGCACACAGAAAGAACCTCACAGAAGAGCCCACTACATGTGCTGAAGCTCCAAATCTAAACATGGTATATTGGACTGCACAGAGTTTTTTTTTTTTTACTACTCCTCTCTCTCTCTTTCTATGACGATTTATTTCAACCATGAACTATATTATGAGTTTACCCTAGCTGCTGCTTTATTATTGCAGAAAGTGCTTGCAACTTTGCAATGTGTACACTTCGAATGCAAACATCAGCTCTCAAGATTCTGTGAATCAGCTTGAATAATAAACAACAACACAGTAGATGGAAGCAGCATTCCACAGCAGAGCACGTGCTATGACCCTGACCCATCCTGCCATTGAACCTATTCAGAGCAAGGCCCTCCAGTTCCTCGCCGAGCTATCGCCTGTCTTATCAGTGAACCGAAACAATGGAGGCCCTCAACAACGTCTCGTACTGCACAAGCCAGGCATGCTGCATTCTGGCTTAGCAGATTGTGACATCTTTATCAATACACAAACAGGCACTGTGCAATCGCCACTGCTCCACGGCATTGGAACTACGGCAGATTGCACGCTGGGCCTTCTCCAAAGCATAACTGTAAATGCAAAGGCAATTTTTGCTGCACGCAAAAGGCTTCTCAAGGTGCCTACAGCAAAAGACCCATAAATGTGCCACTATCTGTAATGTCTGTAGGTAACAATATCGCAGTCAAAGTACAGAGCTCACTGCTTCTCTTGTGGTCACACAAAGATTTGTGGATGGTCATATATTCGCAAGCGATGGTTGTGTGCTTAATTCTTCAGGTAAGAAGGTACAAAAAAAGACACTTAACAAAGCAATGTTCCCAATAATGCCAGCAAAAATGCAATATATCAGTGATCAATTAAAGCACACCCACACAGTGCAGCTTTACTTGTTTTGCATGTCATCTAACCAGAATGAGACAAGCCACCTGCAAATTGGAAGAAAGCTCATCACAACACACAGAAGTGCAACTATGGCTTATTAAGTCAGAAGTTGATTCATGGGTTGATTTACTGATCTCTTAAAAACTCAAACCAGCACTTCGATTATGGACGACACTGTAGTCTGGGAGCGGGGGAAAAAAAGTGGGGAGAAGCGTCTAAATTAATTTTGACCAAGTATTTTTTCATTCCATTTCCATCGGAATACACATGCCGCAGACAAGAATAAAACATGCAACCTTTCACACAGAAATGAAACATCGCAACCACTAAGCCACCATGGCAGGTTTAGTCAGAAACTGTTTCAAAAGAAGCAGCAGCAACAGTTGTATTAAAAAGTCATAAAATTGCGCAAGATGACACAGTGAAAAAGAAAAGATAGTCATTACGTGTACATGCTTATCAGTAATGAAGGAAAGCGGAAAAGTTCCAATGAGTGAAATGCACTGGAAATGCAAGAACAATAAGCAAGAGAGCATATGGCATTATCCCAGGACATCACATGCACTCTATGTTCCTTTAATTCGGAAACTGCAGAGCAGCGCCTGGGGAGACATAAATTTTGTTTCTTCAATTTACTAAATGCTGCAAGTCTTGTACAGCATTTCAAGGAAAATAGGACATCGGAGCGCATGCAGGTATGCAGACCAATGAAAAGGAAATGTCTCACCAACAGCCCAGTAAACATGACCTTATTCAATTTTTTTACATCTGCTAACCAGCAGACACAGTGTAACCAATGGAATGGAACACAACATAACCTCAGCTATTCTGTAGTAGAGTGAACTGCACACCAAGAAAAACATTAATTTTTAAAATCTTTTCGAAGAGAACCATGAACCTACCTAAATTGCACGCCCTACTCCTGCCTGTACAAACACTTTTCACTGAAGCACACAGAGTGAATCGAGAGCTCTTTCCCAACAGGTAATGTGCGACAAATGCAGTGTTTTCTAAGATGTACTATACATGCTCATGCTGCATACCTCTAACCGCGAGCATTATCTCAATTCTGTTGATTTTTCACTGCTCCTTCCTGCTGCCCTCTGTTATATCGTTCTCTGTGCCAAGCTTTAGGTACTATATGTAACACACTTTTTATGTCGAGAGCGACTACTTGTTATAAAACATGTCACTGAAACATAAAACAATTTCTTGGTTCTTTGTGATCATGCTATCCCAGTGTAAAACATTCTTCAAACTGAGCATACAAGCAAGCAATAAACTGTCTTCTTTTATTATTATTATTATTATTATTATTATTATTATTATTATTATTATTACTCCGACATGGCTTTTGTAACCGTAGATTTATTACACTATCATACCTGCACCAGTAGTTCAAATAAGCACAACATATATTTTGCAGCTCAACAAAAAGTCCAAACAGAAAATTCAATTCTCTGTTCAACTTCAAGTAGCAAAGCCAGATCTTCTTTGCCTATATAAAAATCACGTAAGAATGCAAGATTGTGACTGAGGACTAGCTGTGTCTCTTCTGATGGCTCAGAGAGAGAAGGGAGGATAACCAGACTTAGTCCAGTTTGCTACCCTGCACATGGGGAGGGGAATGGGGTAATGGCTCAGCATCTGCCCTTGAGGTGTACAGGGTGATGAAAGAGCAGCTGCGGTAAGTACAAAAAAGGGTACAAGCTCAGGGCTTCCCCCCCAACAAGGCTCGTTCAGTGATACTTAGTGCCACAGTTTAGTGCAATGCTAAGAAGCATATCACATTCTTTTGCTGCTACTTGATGCACGTTTCTGCCAAGTACAGCAATTCAAGTTTCCTTAGACAGACATACTTTATAGTGGAACGAAATACATACAAACCATTTCCTGTCACTAGCGTTTCCTGAGAAGATACTTAATTAGATGTATGCCAGGCTAACCCCGCCTGCTTCAACATCACCACCACCACCACCACCGCCACCAACACATTGTTTCATTTACTATTTCACTAGTGCATGTCACGTCAGCAAGATTTTGCCTTCTAAGTGTAGTATGGTGCTTTCACTATCTTTCGCAAATGGATAAGCAGCGTTGCAACATCACACTTTATTTTCCCGTTTGCCTTTCATTTGCCCACGATGGTACAGAAAGAGTTCAGTGTAGCCCTCACCCCATGTCACACCCCATCACGGTACACAAGGCAGTCATAAACAGGCAACGAAGTTGAAGAAGATGTATGATACGGCAGGCCTTTTGCTCTTTATCATGCATAGCTGCTGCACGTTGTAGAGATCCCCCCAGATTTTTCTCAGTATGCGGGGGATTTTTGTGCGCATATATTAAGCCTAACTTGTTCACATCTCATTTGTTCACTATGGTACCTTCAACAAAGATGGCAAGAAGCTTCCGCCTTGCCATACCCTTCAAAGCAAGTGACAAGGGAGGTGCAGGGATTATATGTATTGGCAGAAGGCATACATGATTGGCACTGAGTATGATAAAAACAGTTTGCTGCAAAATTTACGACACGTTAGCCAAAGTGTCATAAGGTGAAAGTTCCATAAAAACTATGACACAGATATACACTAGTGAGGTTCACTCTCACATGACAATGAGAACAGGCTGCAATCACTGCACTCGGAAACCAAATTCACTTTTCAGTAAGCTTCAGTAGTTCCCATCCAAAGTTTAAAACACACCCGGTGTACTTCTTGATGCCAGAAAATGCCACACACAAAGATGGACACTCATGAAACAACCAAGAGAAACACATGAAAGGCGTGTGTACCTAGCTTGTGGCAGTTGTTGAGAACCCAGCCATACACGAAGGCCACTTCTTCCAATGCCCGTGGATAACGGTACTCTGGCGACAAGGAGTAGTCCACTGAGAGAATTGGTACGTTAACCAGACGAGCCCAGTCCCTCAGGTAGATCTGTACAAAGAAAAATTGTTACAGAGTGAACGCGGTGTAAAATAAATGTGTGACAAACAATGCAGCTCACACCATAGAAAGCACTGCTCTGTGTTCTCCAGAATAAAGTTGGAAAACATTGCAGATTTCATAGGAGACAAAAATATTAAAAAATTATTTGAACATGCACAAATATTAATGCCAGTATCTTCACCCAAAGCAACAACCTTGTTGCTAACTTAAACTGTGGCACACTGTGAACCTTTTAACTGGAGAGTGCATCTGTAGGGCGCACCAGTTGACCACGCCATGGGAAGCGCATCTAGGGAAGCATGAGTTTCTCGCTGCATAGAAAAGCCTGATTCAAAAGAAATACATTTTTTATCAAGCAGAATATACTCTGCCATCTCTCAGAAAAAGAATAGTGAATGACGGTGAGATGTTTGTTTTCTAAATGGCACCACTTTGGTTTTGTAGACTGAAAAGCGGAGAGCAGGTGGTGGGGAATGCTTCTACAGACTCGTGACTTTCTGGCAGTAGGAAATCTCAATTTTGACGCGAATTGTACCAAACTTCCAAACATGGATTCCGCGAGGAGGCAAAACGATTTGACAAGCAGCGAAAGTGCAGCGTTGCTGGAGCATAGTGACGGCACTGACAATTAATATGTGTCGGAACTCGACAGTGACTTTGACAGCGAAACTGGCAACAGAGAAGACGAGAACGACTTTCGGGATCAGCTTTCAGCAAGTCACTTTAACAACTTCCATGACCCATCAGCAACCAAGAAGTACCTGCACAAAATGTGTGTCCTTTGCACAGAACGCAAAGTACCCAAGGAAGCAAGATGAAGGACTGTTATGTTGCCCCGAGTGCTGCACCATGCTTACAAGACTTTTCACATGAAAACAACCTTCTGAAGCGAAAAGCAGCATAACACAATGTTAAATAAGTAATTATTTGTTGCATATCAACGGTGTTGTAAAAAAAATCTTTTTTCTAGATTAAAACAAAACTTTGAAAAAGCTCCCCAAGGTGTGGTTGTTCTTGAGTAAGCAATTTCCCAGTTAAGGGGTTAACCTATTTTAACTACAGTATTAATGAAAGAACATGCAAACTCTCAACATGCAATTAAATGTTACACGCCATATACAACTGCTCCCGCAACTAATTCTCCCAGAATACAAAAAGAAAAAAAAAAGGGGGGGGGGGGGGACTATGCCCTATAAATGCGAGCCAGGTCATCCATTTCATCTATCAAATGAGATAGATGAAATAGATGAAACCAAACCTTAAAGCAACTGTCTCTAACAAGTGTCTATAAAGAAAAAAAATGTAGAGAGTCATTACACAAGCTTTTTGGAATTAAGTTTGTGTCACACTGTCACAGCAACCTGTGACATCCATGAATAATGGTCATGCTCCCTTTGAGCTGGCTAACTTTTTTTTTTCTGCCATACTTCTGAAAAAATTGTACAGGCATAGTTCCTATTGCTTCCAGGATGTATGCGCTGCATGAATGAAAAAGATAATTACTGTGCAGAAAAATACACCAAAAGTACCAGTGATAGTAATACTCTGCACAAACCACACAGTCTTGCATTTCAACAGAGTTCTTCAATTGCAAGAGGCCTTGCAAGGTGTACACCAACCTTATGTTTTTTTCGTATTCTCTGATCATTGCTACTTTTCTCTGACCAGTTCTCCTTGTGGCCCATAACAACTGCTGCTCTAAGGAAGGCAAAATGTTTTTTTTTTTTTAAAGTACTGACAAACAGTGTAAGCTAATTAATTTTAATAATTCCTTATCCCGAGTCCTAATTAAGCCTGGCATGATGCACAATGGGATAAATATTTAAACCACATGTGCTAAGCATTTTATCCAGGATTTGCACTTCATAAACCAAGAGACAGATCAAGTTGTACATTTTATATATTCAGAACATCTTTCTTTTTTTCTTTGTTCTTGTGTCAAACATGCCATCATAAACCTCAATAACTAAGTTTCCCACATGACAGTGAATAAGGCAAGAATGCTCTGCCTGTTCTCCTGTTGTTTCTTTGTCTCGTTTTTTTTTTTTTTTTTTTTCCCCATAAGAGCATAGTTCCTCAATATTTCCTCCATGCTTTTTAGATTTTCTTTAGAAAAAGGCACCTTGTTCTGATTATTCATGTCACACATGTGACTAATAAAGAAATTTTAAGTGTTGCTGTACTGCATTTTGTGTTTATATCCGATCTCTATACACACCTCGTGGGACTCAGCAGACTGGGCAATGAAGCCACCACCATGAAAATGCAATATGAGACCATGAGAAGGTGGCAGGACATCAGACGAGTTGAGAAGGTTGCTTGGCAGCAGTGATTGCTAAATGCAAAAGAGAAAAAGAAACAAAATAAAAACAAACAAAAAAGAAACAATGTTTTGGGCATGACCTTCAACTCTAGCCAAGTACGCACTGTCCAGTGTCATAAACAAAGCAAGAAGGGCCATGGATAACAGCTCTTTCAAGTGCTTGCTTTGCACTGGTTTGAACTAGAAGATCTTTTACAAAACAAATAGTAGTAACCTATAATCAGAATATTGTGCTCGAACAGCATCACTTCTTTGTATGCTTCTGTCTGCTTTACAAGATTAAAAGTGTGCGGAAAAAAAAAAAGTATTTGTCCAGTTGTACAGAAAAGCATTTAGATAAGCTACTACTATTATGCAGTTTACAAAAACACATTTTACATGTAGAACTAGCTTCAGAGTACTAGGAGTAGCTTGCACGAAGTTATATAACTATGTGTGTGTGCATGCTTGCGTGCAGGAGAGGGAAGGGGGTAAACAAACTTATGCACCGTTAAGAAGCTATGCCATTGGCAGTACGTTGCTCCACAGTAAGTCGACAAGTCAAAGTAACAAAGGAAAGAAATTACGCGCAGATTCCTTGCATTGTGGGAATCTATGTTATGCAAAGCATTTTACAGGTAGCTGGCTATCCAGAATCATTCGGTGTTCTGCAAAGCGTTACCTGGTGGACCAGGTAAGTGTTGACGTGACAAGACGATGATGATGGTGACAATGATTGTATGGCGAATACAGCATGATTTGTACTCCGGCCCGTCAACCTGAGTTTATGACATGCTGAGTGTTGGGTTTTATATAGGTAGTGGACAGGTGTAAGCTAGAGAAACACATATTGTGACGTCATCTGCAATTAAGTGTTAAACAATCGTACCGTACTTACGTCTATGTCACGTAGTCTACATTAGAACGACAATAGAATCTGTACTCCAGTGGACAAACATTAAAACCTGTTCAACCTGGGCTGACCATGAAGGCGGTGCAATGTTGCACAGCCTAACGTTAGCTGTTATGAGGTCAGGACTGGGGAATGCGGGCCGGTCCCGAAGACAGCGTAGTCTAAGACAGCATCTCAAAGTGGTAGATGTCATGAGAAAAGAATGAGTGTGAGAAACTGGCACATGCCACACATGCCAATTACCTCAAAGGGCTAAGTTGGCTTTGGCACAAGAGATGTATATGTGCAAATGTAGCCTAATGGCTGCAGTCCTGGAAGACAAAGGTTCAATCCAAGCATAGGTCAAGCCCAAAATGCGGCGAGGCAGGAACTTACTTAATTATTGCAAGCATCAGCTCTGTCAATAGGCAACTTATTGTTGCCTCTGCAAACCTTTTTAACAAATGGTAAGTTTATGCACAGATAATCTGCTTCACGAGAGCCACTTATACTTGCTTCCAGCTAAGTGCAAGTGAAAGAAAATGAACAAGACTTTGTTATCTACTTGGCAGAATATTTCCCCAGACACTTATTTAAGTGGAATGTTATGTGGCTGCCAGATACCTCGAAGCAGTAACCCTTTACATCCAGTAGACAAGCTAGGCACGTCCCCACGCTTTGCATACCAGCTGCCATGAACGAGCTGGGCTAGAGCACGGAGTAAAAAGTGCCAATTTATTTCACCAAATACAATCCAAGCACATCCACGCAGCTAGTTCTGTTTTTTCTGTCACAGATAGTGCTGAAAAAATTGGAAATCTCGGTGGAAGCATTTTTAAAATTGGCAATAAGAAAAATGGTGTTAGGTGGGCAGCACACTTAATTAATAAGTAAGGCCATTAATACAGACCACACTAAATGAGGCCTTCCTATAGCACTAATTGTGACCCCACGTGGCAGTGAGCTGCAGTGACAACTCTCACAGGACAGGGAAGTCGTGTCTCGTACGTTTACTTTTATTAAACTTTAATTGACACTGAAAAAGCAAAGTTCAAGCAGTGCAGTGTAGCCTACTTTCTTTAACATACAAGAAAAATTTTATTATTGTTCTCCGAATAGATATATAATTCTCAAATGTATTTCTCGCATTTATTTATTGTGCCAATTCCATCAACCATTTTTAAACAATTGGTATTCTGGTAACGTTTTCAAAAGTAATTTGGGAGGTAAAGGGTTAAAACTTACTCACTGCTACAACTCATTACAATACTATGACATATTAAACAGTCACAGCTTACCATTCCATCTCTAACTGCAGATGACAGTAGCCGGCATCGTACAGGAGCAGGGGGACCATGAGCTGAGGGAAAAGGGATCTCTACAAGAGTGGACGGTTCGTCGACCTTTGGCAGGCCCAGACGTTCAAGAGGAACCACCTACATCGCAGCAAACTTGCAGCGACGAAGAAATAAACTTGTTCACTTTCTATAAGCGGGAAATAAGAGGCAGGTATCACACAGGGACAAGCTTCTTTCTTATCCTGACAAAGAAGAAACTTCTAAGCTAGCGCACACTGCACAAGGTGTATTTTGTGCTGCCAACGTCTTCTTGTCTTAGAGATACAGGTCAAATGATGCAAGTGACCACACTCTTTCTCTGCCTTGCATGACAGGATCCATAAGCATGAGACTCTCGTATAATAGATTCAAGAAAAGGGGAGAAGCTCAGCAGATGCACAATCTCGCTAAAGGGGATACTTCCATTTCACTACATTGCACAATTAGAACCCAACTTAAGAGCAAATTCCAATGGTCAACTTGCAGCAAATATTTTTCTACTCTATAGATGAGAATGCATATTTGTATGGTTGATTAGAACTGCATTAACACACTCATTTTCCTATCATATGTTATTTCTTAGATATTTGTAAAACTATTAATAAACAAAGGACTTGCCCTGAGTCAACTTTCTATAAAATTCAACCATCACAAAGGGCAGTTAGAAGTAAAGGCTTTCACAAAAGATGTTACTAAATAAACTACTGGAGTGAAGAAGGAACACACACCTTAAGAAGAACCTGCTCATTAAGTGACCACATAGATTTGAGAAAATCAGGTGTGGACGTTCTTGCGCATTTCCACCATCTGCTTGGCTCGCAGTTCTGTATCCATGCTGTATTTTCCGAACCTCCAGATCAACGTTGTGGTGCTTCCAAAGTTGCTACCAGTTTGGTAATAGTGGTCCCTGTAGGCTGACAAAACAGCATGGCCTTTACGTAGTGTCCGCCTGATAGCATCGCAAAACTGAAAGGGAGATAAAAAGCCAGCTTAAGCAATGCTATATGCATCAGTGGGATTTACAAAGGATAAATGAATGCACAGGTGACTTACTACAACAGCCACTATATTAAGGGGACCAATGAACTGCACCTCTCCTTTCCAATCCTCTCCCACCCTCTAACCCCACCCCTTTCTTCGTGCCACAATGAAAAGCTTATCATCAAAAGCACTAAGTCTTCAGCTGTTATTTAGAAAACATGCGAAAAGATTCTTAACAGAAATTTTCAATCTGTGAATTTTCTCCATTATGCATGTGCAGACATTGGCAATACTGTTCATAATTGAAATCATATGCCAGATTTGGATTGCCTACCCCCGTTGGTATCTCACTGCAAAGTTTGGCAACAGATAGCATCATCCTTAATAGTGACGGCCGGCTGAGAAGTTGAAATAAAAATGACTGCAGCTTTAGCAGCAGGAAGTGTCTTCTTTAAATACAATATTAATTAAAGTTTTGAAACCCATATCTGCAACTTGTGACAGCTCTCTCCAACAGCTTACGGTCTTTCATGCACACTTTTTTGGTCAGATATTCCAATACAGCCCAATGTGGTGATACGAAGGGTGGCAGAGGCACTCACCAAACACCACAATCAACAGTATTGAGCCAGCAGAGCCTAGATTGGTGTTTAAGGACTGACAAGATGAGAGACTGGAAAAGTTATTCCTCAAAGGAGCCAGAAGGAGGAAGGGAAAGGAAGTGTGCAGGAATTATGCAAGCTGAAGTGCCAGCTGAACAATAACAGGCACTGAGCTGCACAGTGCGTCAACACGAGGAGCAAAGGCAGCATGATTTTCAACAAAAACAATATGTTGTGATCCGTGTTGTGCTCTCTTCTTCACATTTTTGTTTTAGCACTAAATTTTTCAACAAAAAAACCATAGTCCACACACAAAAAAAAGGACATTTGAAACTGTGACAGTCCTAATGCGAGCAAGGAAATATTTGTTGATGAAAAGAAGAGCACAGTGAACAGCTAGAGGCATCTGCATTTATGTGAGATTGTGTGGCATGTAAACTGACTGCATTAACAATGTTGCATACCAGAGTGTCATCTCATACCATTTTGCACAACCTTTTTGTGAGGTGAGTAGTAAATAATTTTTTTAGGGATAAAGCAAAGCTTGCTTCCATCATTGTGAGACATTAGAACCACGAGCTCAGGACACATTCTGGACAGCCATCAGTCCTTTCACGAATAAAAGATAACAAAAAATGATTTACTTAACGTTCCAGCTCAGGTATGTAAGTCTTGTTCAAAAAAGAACACAGAAAGAAAGAATGAAAAAGGACTACAAAATCAGTCTGCTTGAGGGAAGAGGTGCCGTGGCCCATTTTCTTTATTTTTTTTTATCAATCAAGCAGCATTATAAATGCAAGGCAATGACAGAGTTCAGAAAATCTTAACGAGATTGTAATTTTATCTTATTAAATTTCCACAAAGCTTTGTATTGTGCTGTGTGCAATGAAAGAACATTGACTTTTTCAAGCAGATGCTTTCATAAGCCAATCTTCTATGACAATTGTTACTTAATAGCTAGCTCTTTTCCGTAATAAATACAGGGTGCCATTAAGTCACAACAGTTGATCAGCAATATATGTTTTCACACAAAAATCACAAATTCGAACACTTGCATTCCAGACCACCTACCCACATGGGATAATTACAAGGACTACAGATAATGAAAGTCGCCTAAATGGAACTTTGAGATAAAAGATACGAGGGGACAAATTTTAGTTGCTCGCCATAGGCATGACAATAACAATCAGGAGCCAAATGGAACCACCGCTTCTGTGAACTTTGGCAAAATGAAACTAGAGCTATTATGGCACTCAACAGCTACAATACAGAATAGGAAATAGCAGGGTAATGGCGAAGTAGATCTAATCTATCAAGCAATCACAATCACACCACGCTTATATCAAAGGCTGCTTTGCAAAGTGTATGTTGCTCTGCTTGCTTCATGAAAGGCAACAAAGAAAAAGTGGCTACACGAAGTGCTCATGATTGATCAGATAACGAAAGTAATCTATGTAAAGCTATTCATTGTGTCAAAGTGATAAAGATGAGCAAGACTCCGCTGACAGTTACACAGTCAGTGATTAGAACAGTTTCGGCATTATTTATAACACAGTGGCCTTCCCAGAATTCTCCAAAAATCTTTTCACAAACACATATCTTTTGCAACAGTCATAAAAATCAAAGCAACAGCACGGCACCTAGTCCTGTCCTGTTCCGTTACAGCCAGAAATGTGCTCGTTTTCAGTGCTATTATGTTTGAACATTTTATTTCGAGATGTAGTAGTCGAAACATATACTGTGACACATAAAATTACAGCCTGATCACTGATGCTTTGAATGAATGCATAGCAGTAATAATTGCTCACACAATTTTTCAGAATTCTTATGTGAAACATCACAGAAGCACCTGAAATAACATGATTGAAAGTAACAATTTGTTATTTTTAGTATAAGTACTGAAAGTAAAAAAAAGAAACTGAAATATACAAAATATGCACCTGGTTCCTAGTTCCCAATTTCGTAAGCCAGGTCACGCAAATAAGATATTATGAAGATTTGATGGCATCAATACTAGCCATAGTGATGCCCATGCTATGTGGCAAAGCAGTACGCAAATGCGAAAATGGGTAAGTTCCTATTGTACAGGGAGAATTTGATTTTACTCATAGCGGCAGGCTCCTGGTTTGTTTTTTACTCCATTCTTTAGGCTCACAAAGCAACGGTTGTCAGGTCAAGGAGCATCATATTTGATCATTACATTCGATCAGCATTTCTGGGCAAGCAAGGTGGTCTACTGTGCATACAACTGGCACTGGAGCCTCACGTGCTTTGTTATGTTGCTTTGCTGTACAGTAATGTAGTGTTGCACAATATTGTACAGTAATGAATAAGGGCACTTACACAGACAGGGTTCAAAATGTACAAGATTAGACAAGTAGTCAAACTGCGGTCAAAGGTCAGTCTGAAATCAACTGTGTGCTCTTGTACGAGTGAAAACCCCATACGACAGGTAGGATTGCTCGTAATAATTTGTGCATATGCTGTCGAAGCGCATTTATTCATAATAAAAGCAATCCGCTGTGGGGAAAATAAAGTTGCGCTTGATATTATTAGTTGAACACAATTATCAAAATAGCACGCATTCATGGGGATCCCCCCCTACTATTGCTTTATACATAATTAAGACAGCCTATACGTCGGATCGGAAAATTGACAACCCGAGAGAAGTTCCTGCGTCTTCACTGCTGCTGTCATTTAAAATTATGTTGCAGAGTCAACCAAAGCGTGAGTCTTGCGTCTTTTTATTGAAGAAATGCTAGGAGCACTTGGAGTCTAGTTTTGACGACACCTCCCAGTGGAAGTTTTATTTTTTCCAGACTCCCCATTC
Organism: Dermacentor silvarum; assembly: GCF_013339745.2. Taxonomy (NCBI): domain Eukaryota; kingdom Metazoa; phylum Arthropoda; class Arachnida; order Ixodida; family Ixodidae; genus Dermacentor; species Dermacentor silvarum. Next base: position 121,928,354 of record NC_051159.1, read on the forward strand.
TGCTAAACATTGACAAATCTGAAAAATGGTTAATGTTCAGTCTATATTTCATATGGTGCATGATGTTGCTAGTAGCAGAATTCTGCTTACCAATGCGCAGAAAGACTGTCGATCAAATTGGTCTATTTCTATAGGCACGGTAACAAAATAGTTGTTTAGTGCAGGACAAAGGCCTCTCTTAGACGAATAGAATTTTGCGTGTCATGAGTTAATTAAACCCTACCTGCACCCTCATATTTTCTTATGTAATTCGCTGCAGTCAAACCTTGATTATAATGAAGTTGGACCAGACACAAATATACCTTTATTATATTCTACATATGTTATAAATGTACACACTGACATTGGCAAAAAAAAAAGTGAAGGTGTCTATGCAACAGAAATGTATGATGCCTTCGTCAGGCCAGCAAAGGTGTCCTAGCTGTCAGTGTTGATGGCCCATCGGTGACTTGCTGAACTGATACGCATCATGTGAACGACGCTAAATGACACACATGTGCTCTGCAACATTGTTAATACTCAACTGTGCGATCAGTATGATTCCACGGGATGGACACATAACCAGAATGTGCCATTTTAAGTTGATCTTGCTGGATATCAGTCACTTTTGCTACCAGGATAGACACTTTGAGATATAAGTGAACAAATGGTTGCTTTGCTATAACCAATGTCATGGATCTTCAATTTTTAGTTTCGTAATAGCAGCAGAATACTCTGTGAAAAGCCACATAATCGACCAACCAAATTTTATGATAATTTCATCATATCAGACAATTCGCTATATCGAGATTCAACTGTATATTAAAATTCTCTACCACCCCTGATTATTTTCACCTTCCTCCTAACACCTACTCTGTTACTCTAATAAAGCACTGATGCATTATCACCCACTTCCTAACAGAATTCCGGGTAGAATATCATCAGCTGTTATTTGATGTGTCATCCATACTGCTGCCTTCACATCCGTAAGCATTAAGCCTAGTATTTTCTTTTCAATAACTTGTTTTGTGGTCTTTAGATTCTTTTCAAGTTTCTGTTCAATACTGATAGCCATACAGATTTCAGACTTTTAAAGTTACATTACACATATGGATAAATGTATTATATAAGAGAAGCTCCCATTGTCAGTGACTGTACGGTGACCCACTTTACTCTTCAATGTTGCAGAAAGAATAAATTGCAATGAAAAAACATAATAAACAAGGAAGTCTTATGTTTCAGAGTGTAGTATGGCTGTATCAAGGGCAACTGCTAATAACAAGAACACTATACAATGTTAATTGAAAATTTCAATCAAAAAACAATTACACAATGCAAAACAAAGATATAAAAGAAGCCTATAAAGAGGTAAAGCACAACGGCAAGCATAAAGGCAAAGCACAACAATCAAAAGCTCAGCAAAAAAAGAAGTAGGGATAGACATGTTAAAAAAATGATAGCTTAATTAAAGCCAGTGCAATAGAAAGAAATTTAATGAGTTATTTATACAAAGAATGAGAACAATGAAGACCATAGAACCAAATATATTCCACATCAATAAAGCATGCAGCAGTTAAAAACAGCAACAATACTTCTGCCTACATCAATAAAAATTTATTTGGTATATACAGTAATGATCTTATTAGCAGAGGATATTTTGTTCCAAAATAAAACACATGAAAAGGGAACTGTCTACCATGGTTAGTACCTACTTTTGGAAGAAGGAAGTTATTAACTGAAGCAAGAACTTGCATTATTAGTATTGACCAGATATGCTGTTAAAATTATTGCAACAGGGACTTCCTTTTTGTACAACCTGAACAAAAGACAGCAGCTAACTAGCTCATAGACAGTCAGAATATTACTGCCATGAAGGAGTTTTTTGCCATTAGTATGGAGTGGATTAAACATAAGCAACCTTACAGCCTGATTCTGTAATGTGTGCAACAATATCAGATATGTGAGCTACACTAAGGGGTGTTCATAAAGTTTGTACTACCAGTACTACAAAATGGAGCATGCATATACAACAGGCATCAAAATGAGCGCACATCTCTCTTAGTTTTGGTGGAATATAAAAATTACATTCTTTGTAGTGTGGAACCTTATGAGCGCCCCTCTTATATCCCCCAAATTATATACCATAATTAACATAATAGTGAACTAAGGTGTAATAGATGTAAGTGTAGAGCACCTAAAAATAGGACAAGCTTTGATGATGATCTGGACGCCCATACACTGTTTCTTTTTTTCTTTTCCTTGTGATGTGATGCTACTTCAGGTTACAATCCAGTTCAACACCAAATAATGTGCAGCAGTTGTCAGCTGCACACAGTCCACACTGAGAATATCTGCCTGTCAGTTTGTTATCAAAAATGGCATGAGCGAAAAACAAGCGATATATATATATATACACACTGACAAACCTCATTGTAATGAAACAGGATATAACGAAGTAAGGAAAATTTTCCTTGAAATCTCCATGGAGATTCATATTGCAGTACATGCAATAATGAATGTAGAAGTATTGCATATACTGAAGTAATTTTGCCTTCCCTTTCAATTTCATTATAAGAAAGTTAGGTTATAACAAGTAGGATTGCAAGTTGAAACGTTACATTTTTTGTCAGCCAAGACCTGGATCACGCAACAATTCTATTCCAATTCTGTTCCTTCTCACACTTTGTCAGTGGACCAAACAACACTCTGCCAACATTATCCCCAGGATTGACCAGTTATGAGCAGGTGATGATATGAAAGGAAAAGCATTTTCTGAAATTTTGCCATTTCAGATACTCAAGTGTTGTAAGTAATGGCGGGATTTTCTTAACAGAACAATGTCACCTGTGAACTACAGCTTGCCAGGATGTTTCCAGTCGATCCTTACACCTAATCCATTCCCAATCTAGTATTTCAATTACTTCTTGCAAGCAGGCTACGAATAAAACAGAGAGATTGTGCAACTTTGCCTGACACCCATTTGGACTGATATTCTTACACTATTTCGTGAAGCTATGCAATTCTTGGATATATTTTCTGAGACTTTCATATGTGCCTCATTCATACCTTCATCACAAAATGCCTGCATGGCTGCTTGCATCTCAACCGAATGAAATCAATTTTTATAATCCACAAATGCCACATGATGGGATGTTTATCATATTCTGAAGATTTCTCAACAATGTGATGATGGATATAAATTTGCTTAATAATGCATCTAAACATCGACCTGTTCCCGGCGCTAAGTGAAATGAAATGGTACTCCGATTCTACTAAAAATTGCCTATCTGCTTTATTGAACCTTATAGCTCCAACTTTTTACTTCTTCAACCCCACTTTCTTTATGAATTACTATAATTTCAGCACTGCATGTCTCTGCATGGTGCATTTGTAATCGTGAGACACTGTGCACAAAATGTTGCATAGTGTTTGAACATTACACCCTTGTTGTTTTTTTGTTACTGCTACTCCATTATCTCCTACCACTTTTATCGTGGACATATCTTGCGGGGCCATTCAAACTTAATCCTTAATATATCCTTAGTTACACTCGGAAACCCTAGTTACAATTGGAATTTCCATATCATTGTCACAACCATTTTTTAAGGAATGTACTGCCCATCATAAGCTGTGCCTCCATAACTACAATATTTGCGCCATACACATTTGATATCTCCAGGTTCCCATTCCTGGTACAAAGTTCTACGAGCACGCTTGAAGTGCCAGATGCTCAAGCATGTTACAACTTCTCAAGTTGTCATTAATGTGTTTGGTGCATGTTCCTTGTATAAAAGTTCAAATTTTGCTTTGATCATTTTGCTTATAAAAGTACAATGTCTGAAAAAAATTTCACATTTCCAGCACTTAGGGAGAAAAGGAACATCTCATACCAGTGTAACACAGGACCCTTCGATTGCTATCGAGATGGATTGTGATCAAATTTCTCGATCATGATTGGTACGATTGGTTCCTTTGTGCGAGCTGAAGAAGGGAGCCAACTGCAATTGAGAAATTAGATCGCTCACACACTCAATCGCAATTGAAAGTGCCCCATGTGACTGAAGTATTAGAAGAAAGAGAAGGCGACCCGGGGTGGGAAGGATGTTGGTCTTCAACTTATTTTACTGCCCAAAAAAATGCACCTAAGAAATCCTGCAGCAACATGTGTCCTTCCTGTACTGTTGTCTTTTCTTACTTTATCCTAAGGTGTTTTCTTTTCTCCCCAAAGCCCTGGAAATGTCTCCAATGCCTAAGTTCCCCTAGCCTTGTTTCTGCCTTGAAAGCCTGAGCATAAATAAGAAAATAAGAATATAAAAAATCAGGAATGACACTTAGATCTAAAAATGCTATCTTTTACTTCTTGAATATGTCTAGGTACGTCATACAATCAACTATCATAAATAGGTGCATGTGTCTGCATAATTGTTGTTTAATGTGTGACTCATGTAGCTTAAGAACTTGCACAGACAATGGCTAGTGCTGAGTATAAAATGCAGGCAAGAGCTAGTCAGACAGTGAAATATAGGTGTATACTTATTTGAGTTTGTTTTAACTTAAGACTACAACTCAGCAACACAATGCAGTCACCAAATGTAGAGCCTAGGCGACACCTGCATATTTATGAACTGTTGTGTTGTGCACCTATGTGTACAAAGTCCAGTCATGCCAAAAAATTTCAAACTGGTCATTTTGGAAGCTGAAAAGCCTCTGTAGAGTGTACAAGTGTTCTTTTTAATGTTGAAGACTTCATTATTTATCACACTGCATCGACATCCCCCCCCCCCCTTCCTCAGTCAGTATAGTACTTCAGTAGTGCAGTATATAACTGCTCGCTTCACTGAGCCAAGCAGGCAAAAGATAAAGATAAGCTGACCTTCATAGAAAGGGGGAGAGAATGGAAGCACATGATATCAAAGAAACATACAAGACAAAGATGTGAGCATAGTGGTACCACATATATCCTCTGATAGTGTCACTCTCTCGCAGTACAACAGGATATCGGGTAGACGATGAAAGACGCCAGCTTTGCAAATGCAATACCCGCTATCCAATGCATAGATATGCAGTTATGAATACTGCACGCTGGAAAACTACAGCTTGCATTTTATCGCACATAACGCACTGCAGGTGATACAGCTGACTCTATACGGCTGCTGGACAAACAACGAGAAGCCATTCATCCCACAGCCTGTGACAAACATACCAACCAGCACAAACTCTACACACATGAGGAAAGAGGAAAGAAGTCAATGAAGGAAAACTCTGTCCGAGTGCAGCAATAATGTGTTTTCATCCAACTCACCTTGTTGTGTAGATTTCCAACAAGTGACTAGAACTGGGTATATATATTTTTAACAGTATATCAACAAACATTTCATAACTCCAACGGGCACACATCAAACATACTAAATTAAAAATTTATCTTTGCAAATGACATGCACCACAGGCGTAAATATATTATTTCACAGGTATAAATATATTTATTTTACTGCGCGTTAAGCCACTGAGTGTCAGTTTTCGTTCAGGAATGACGAATAAGAACGTCTAACAGGAGCCCAGATTTATGCATGAACAATTTGCACCCGCTGATAGGTGCGGTCGTTTACCTTCGCGTATGTGACTGTGTGTGTGTGTCGCTTGCTGTGTCATTAACTTGGAACACCTTAATCACGAAGAATACAGCGAATGCAAATCGAACCAAGCCTTCTGTGATATATGCCTCTGTAATGTTCCGCTGTGAGTAAGTTCTACTTTCAGCTGGTCTCTTAAGAAGATAGAAGATAATTTACGCATCACTTACGTAAAATCCCATGCAGCGGCCGTAGAAGGATGTGGGGTCAAAGTTGTCAAACTCCTTAAACAAGTCGTTAAACTTCATGTTTTCATCCACGAACAGACTGCCTTTATCCGTGTGCTCCATCATCTGCTCCAGGATGGACATGCCGACTTTCAGGCCGCGCAAGATGCCGACGTGGTCGCCTAATTCCTTCGCGAAACTTTCCCCTCGAAAAAACGGCGAACCGCGCTTCATTTGCAGCGCTCTGCATAGTTTGGCAGCCAAGAAGATGAACCGATCCACGACTGTGATGATACTTCGAAAGCCGTTCGCAGGCGTCTCCGAGTCGAAGTCAAACAGGTGCGCTGAACTCGATATTCTGTAAGCAGAGTCTTCGACCCAATGCAGCAGTTCTTGCATCGAGTTCAGGTGCGCGAGTATTTTACTTCCCGTCTCCGTCTCCACTTCTCTGAAGTACTCGATGTTCGCACGGATCATTGTCGTCAGCATCTCGTAGAGGCCGGAGCCTGGCCTCCCGATACGTGACATGTTCACCAGACTGCAGCGTCCAGGTGCCGAGTCTGGCCTGCAGTCCTCAAGGTTTTCCGAATCGCTGCCACAGCACAACATTTGCTTGACATGACCGAGTTGCACGCAGCACAAAATCCTGTTTCCTCCGACCGGAGACGGAGGGAAACGAAACGCACCGACAGAAAACGTGAGATGCGTAGAGAGGAAGGGGAAGGCAGGAAGAGGAAGAGAGGGAAAACGGCAGGGGCGGAGAGCGCGGCGCGCTTCACCTTGCGGCAGTTTGCGAAACTAATCCCTGATGAATGCATCGATCTCGCACAGAAATAGCTCGTGCTGATGAGGTAAAAAAAAAAAAAAAAAAAGAGCGCTTATTTCGCCGCGCTAATTGACTCGACGCTTCCATCTAAAAAGTGCTTTGCGCGCAGTGACAGCCTGTCTGCAGCTCTGAGTTCTGCAAGCACCGAGTGTCGTACATAAAAACAACTATAAATAGTGCGCAATTAGCGGGCTGGGACCAAAAGCCACTGTGGCATGGGAAGTAATGCTTTTTTGCGCCCCTGCGTGCCTGGGACAAACCCACATAAATGTAAATAAAGTATTGACATTGGTATCGGTAACTCGAACACAGCAGTGGTTGCAACTTCATCACTCTTAAGTTTTGCAATCAATGACACTTAATCATTATTATTAACACTTTACCATTACCTGTGTGAGCACCATACATATAATTACGACCAGATGATGAGGATCGAGGCTGAAAAATGAAGAAAATAAATTTTGTTTAAAAGGAGGACAAAGCAACGTATAAAATATATGCTGTCACAAATAGACTAATATAACGCATATGTATATAACAAACATACAGTAAACAGTCGTTTCACCTAGATCGCTTTATACAAAATGTCACTTTATCCCCTTCAGTCACGAATTATGATAGACTTTCGATAAATGTATGAAATTTACAAATATTTATGCCAAGGTACTGCATGCTCCATTGAAAGCAAATCTAGGTAGTGGAAGGACTCCTTGTGCATATTATGATGACTCATTATAATTATAGAGTTATCGAATATCTGCTTAGTGATCAGTCAGTCATACTACGTTTCTTCATAAAATAAATTTAGTAAACCGCTCGAATTACATACACAATTTAATTATTCGCTGCAAGCATTACTAGAAAGGAAAAAAAGTTATTTCACAGCTGCTACCAAACCGCTTCACGTCGAACAGCCCGTCAAACACGGTAGTGCCTTCACCAAAGCGGTCGTCTATAGTGACACATTGCACTCAGAAATAAAATGGAGGTGCGTTAGGGTAAGCGGAATTTTCAAGTTACTATAAGCTTAATGTTCGCGATCTATTCCTTGACACCACTGCAGAGAAATTGCGAAAATAAGTCGCGTACACAAATGTGTACGCCGTGACTGAAGGGGTTATTTTAATGCTTTTCATGGTCCCAGCTACACACCCATGTGAAAATTTCCAACTGGGATCAAACTATAGTCTCAACTGGAATCAACTGGTTCCAGCTGGCAACCAACTGGTCCCAGTTACACACAAACTGGTGCAATGCATGCATTTTAGACCTGTTATATTGAGAGGTGCAGTGGTGCTGGACTCCACTTAGTAGTACATGAAAGGCGAAGTGGGTAATCCGCATGGGACTGCATGGTGCAACATATATGTGATGATCAACCCTTTGGGTTTCTTCGTATCAACCTGGCAGTTAAAGGAGCCCTGTGAAGAGCACTCCACCAAGCAGTAGCAGCTCCTTGAAACCTAACTAAACCACATGATGATAATTCATACAGGCAAAAGGCAGCTGCTCACGGGCATCAGCAGAACTTCTCCGCTATCATATGTCCCCACTTTGAGTGATGACTTGTTTCAGCATACGTCTTACTAGTAGGGGTATGCGAATTAGCAATTCTTGAGAACGAATCGAATACGAATCAAATCGTGCCAGAAGCAAATCAAATCGAATAATGCCATAAGTGAATTGAATCACATATCTAATACTTCTCGAATAATGAGCAGCCATTGTCACAATTAATGTAAAAGAAAGTTGACATCTCCTAATACATAGTATTAGGAAGTTCATTAATTCCATTACAATTAAACAGTTCGTTCGCATACACAGGACTCTTCAAAGAGTTTGAAGGATCACTGTAATGTCAATCAAGTCTGGCTCCCTGAGCGATATGTACTATGCATGTTCTCAAGTACATATACTATGCCCACGGGGATGAAAATTATCATGTATTTGGTCCAATTGCATGTTTGATTGCACACAGTTGATGTAAAATATTCCAAATGTATTAAAAAAATATTCGTATTTACAAATAGTGACCATTCGATACAAAGGCCAGACCGAATAGGACACTATTCCATTCGTTATTCGACAGTGTCAAATTTTCGCACACCCCTGTACTTCGAACTCTCACGCTGCCTTACATCTAAATGATCCATCTTACATCGCTCTTTTAGAGCATTTCCTCACTTAACAAAATACCACATATAACAAATTACATTTACTTTCACTGATGATTTCATTAAAACGAGGGTTTGCTGAACATGCATAGATAAAAGTGTACTTCGCAGTTCCATTGTCAAGAAGCAGAGCATGCCTTCGAGCACTACACCTATTGGCTGGGACCAGAACTTTTTTAAAACCCATTTTAAGAGTTGTCAAGCTTTAAAGTATATCGTTTATATTTACGTCAGTCACCTAGTGCAATATATGTTTAAACTAAGGCATGGGAACTCCGTATGTTCAATCAATGCAGCGTGCACTGCAGCCACTTTTCTCATTCTCCTAAAGCTAATTAAGTAAATAAAGTTTCTCTCTTCCATTCAGATACCAAAAGCATTCATGTTCTGCTAAAGGAATATAGTAGTTGAATATACTTATCTGCAATGTTGCAACTCTTCTTGGTTTACACACAACCAGTACAGTATCACCTGGTCCCATGTGCAATAAAAATGTCTTTTTCACAAGGCTCCCATACCTTGAAAACACATACAAAGCCTGGCCAGTGGCTTGCGTTGACAATGCTTTGGTGATCATGTTTGGTGGTCATAAACTGGTTACTTAGAGCCAGTAAATCATCAAGAAGCTTCGTAAGACAGTAAAAAATAAACTGTACTTTGGCAAAATACCGCATGCAGGGGAAATCACTGCGGCATGTACAGCTAAGATCAAACTTGACCGTCGTTGATATACTGCCTCTTATATTCCAAAACAGACAGACAGACATCCAGCATAGGCAGAAGGAAGACATAAGATGAAGCTTTATGTGTATCTTGCACCTGCAAATTTACATGTAATTATGCTGTCCACCATGAACCTTGCCCACCTTCTCATCCCATACTACTTTTCATGGCTGCTAACAATTAACACACTTAGTATGAAAGTCTGTCTACTTGTTGTTCCAGCAATAGTTGTCTCAATTTGTTAAAGCTGTTTTAAGCCAAAATAATTTAATGAAAGAGAAAACTCATCCACCCAAGGAAGAGGAGACTTTCTGTTACACGAAGTAATTGCAGAATGCAACATCCACCGGTCTGCACATGAGGCATGAAATTTTCTTCACAAGCCTGGTGCTACAAAGGAAACCCAGACGAGCTCTCCGCAGTTGTAAAAAAAATTCCTGCTAGTCTAGGGGTTGAACCGAGTATCACTAAGTTTTCGGTGCAGTCGCTTGCTAGCAGACAGTAGTGCAAGAGCAAATTAAACAGCAGCTGAAAGGATGGAGACATTTTCTGTGATAAACAGTCACCTTATTGAAATGTTGGCTCCAGGCTTGTTTGGTCACTGTTGATCACTTTGTCTCCATTTTCCTGCAAACCCTTCCTGCTTTTATGAGCATTAGAGAGATTTGGACTAGGGCACCCAAGCATTGGGGAGTGCAAACTCTGTTCTAGGACCTTTGAATTCCTTTGTGCTCTCCTTGCATTCTTTTGTACACACAGCAGTTTTCACCCCCAATGCCTTCAACACCCTAATCTAAAACACTCTATTATCTCATTCATGAAGCCTTACAGAGTCCCACAGAGCTTACTTGCCAACAGAACATAAGTTTTGCTGGCCAAGAATTATAGTGGCAGTGGTGTATACTGGAAACTGCAGTAGCAGGCAATAAGCTTGTTGATAAGTTTTACTTATTAAGTTTCCAATTTTTAGCCTCGGCACATGTTCACCTCTTACCAAAGCCAGTTGTTATCACTGCTAGATCGTTTGAAGGATGCTGTCTTCGATGCACCCTGCAGCGTCACAGATAAAAAAGGTCCCAAGTGGTCTCAGAAGTGGTACATGAGGTTCCAGAAAGGCACACTGGGCCTAGACACTGGGCCACTAGACTACAAGGGTAGTCTAGTCAATGAAGTAGTACTATGTGGCTGCCCAAGTCATGTTATGAACTCCGTTTCACATTTGGCAGGCAACGCCACGGAAGCTAAGCAAGTATTGCGGTCATAGATGTCTCACTTTAAGCATTTCGCAGTGCAGTTGTTTTTGGTCTGCAATGCTTGGCTACGGAATAATAAGACAACATATATTACAACTACAACTTGTGGACGTAAGCTTATGTCAACTCCCATATTACCGTAAAAACTGGACTATAGGTCGAACCGGAATATAGGTCGACCCCCAACTAACTAATTCTAAAAATGAAAAAAAATCTTTTTCAACGGCAAAACTATCGAAAGACACCCTTACCTTTAAACAAATGCGACTCAGCCGGTTGCACAATGGTGACAGCATTTAGACGAGGGTCGACTTTTCGCAATGGTTTTTTGAAAAAAAGTTCGACCAATATTCCGGTTTTTACGGTATTTGTGCACCTTTGTGCTTCGGTTATGCAAAATACTATGTGTTGGTTGTGAGCGCATGCAGCACACTTTGTTGACTGCTGGTTGCAGAAACGTACCATTCCACTCATGCAGTGGTAAATAGATTTATATTTGTCACGCCTCCCATATAATAGTCATATTTTGTAACATGAAAGTACGAGACTTAATGTTACATCAAATTACATGACGCATAACTACACATGATGCTCTATTTTTTTGGTTGTGAATGTGAACAATGAAAGAAGCAAGCAGCCTTTGTAATGCTGCTTGCTGAGAATGAAACAGAGTATACAGTAGTGAACGAAAAGATACCAATATTTTTCACTTTGGTTCGTCCGAGTTAAACTGCTCAGAAAGTTGGCGCTGCGTTATGCCGAACTGCTAGACTAGGACAATAAGCTCTTGTAAGTGTTATTTGCACTGCATAGCCCACCCATCGTCCGCACAACTTGCATATTCCAACAATGTACGTATAACAAGGAAACTGTATGCATTAAACCAGTACAAGAAAATATGTGCACGCTGCTGACAAATTTTAATGATAACTGGAGAGGTTAGCCAAGTGAAAGGCTTGGTATGCTATTGCTGGTTTGACATATCCAAACAGATCAAAGATGGAGAGAACAGAAATAAAGGGGTGTCCAACTGCTTGATATATCAAAACATTTTAGGGTTACACTCTTTATTGTGGTGAACATTAGCGTTGCCTTTCTCTGTTTCTGTGGTCCTTCATTTGCTGTTCTGTTTCAGCTTCTAGTAAGAAGTTGCTTTTTTTAACCGTGCCGCGAGTTCATCGATAGTGCACACATAAACGCACACAAATGTCCAGGAGTGAACCATAAGTACTTTAGCATACATGAATTGCGGTTGACATAAAACATGCGTTTTTGTGGGAGTCTTCGCATTATCTCCGTCAGCAACACCGAAATAGGCATGAAATCGGTCTTTGACCCTCTGAATAGCGTGCGCCCCCATAAACAAATGAAAGAGGACTGCATGAGTGCTACAGACTTCCCTAACGACTGGAAGATGCACTACATAGAGAAAGAAAATCGCAACACTAAAACTGAAACTTGAGACAAACACAAGTTGGTTTTATGTGATGAAAGCTTCATACAGAAACGAGACTCCACGAGGCATGCCCACTTTCCAGGTGACGCAACAACTAAAATAAAATAAATAAGTACGTTAGAAGTTGCGTATACCCAAGTGTTATACATTTTTTGAAACCCAGAAACACGCACTATCAAATGAAAACAAAATAAAAACAATATTTTGCACCAAGTAGTATCACCCCACCTTAATTCTAAGCAACACTGGCATCATGCTTTTATCATAACACAAGGCCTTCTTTTGTCACTTGATTCAAACTTCCTCTATCTGGAAAAACACATTGCAGCTCCACCTCTAATGCCACAAGCCAGTGCAACCACATGGCTCTTTTGATGTCCTGCTTCCAAATGCAATGTCACTATCATAGTGATGAAAGAAAGCACCCCAAACAGGAAACACTTTATTTAAAAAATGTTTTATTTTTGTACCATTTTAAAATAAAAGTAGCTGTGCCATTGTAGCTAGTGAGGTAGACAAAAGGCAGCAACGCAGCTTTTGTTGCATTCAGGGGATGACATAAAAAAATGGCAATGTACTTAACGAATACGTAAAAATGTATTTCTTCCAAGGAAAAGTGTATGAATATAAAAGAAGCCCAATAACCTTCTATCAAACCTAAATATGTCACTCGGTAGCTGTCACAACAGCTCTATACTTCCACACAAAAATCCTCTCGATTAAAAATTCTCCACTTGTGCTCAAAGGAGCAAAACAGTTACAGTACCTTAAAACTCTACATGATGTGTACAAAAATAAAAGTGTACCAAGAGCCAGCCTGGTACATCTGTGGTACATTGTACCTGTTCTCACTAGTAACAGTAATATAATAGGTGATATGATAAATTAAAGTGATAGCTGCAGCCCATTAAGCTAAAAGAAAAGGAATGTTACAATATGTCGAATACTTGCATCATACAGCATATAAAGCAACAACGCTATAGATCCATCTTGGTCCCTGGGAATGCAAGAAGCATAAATCCGTAACGCACGCGACTGTACACCATTTTGCAGGATTACAGTGAGCTTAAGTTATACATCCCTGTACACTATGGCACTTTGATACAGAGCGCTTGCTTGATCATCTCAACACACCTCTTGGAACCTTCGTGAGCTTCTTTGCTAAAAGGCAGAAAATTAAGAAAAGCATGTGGCAGATTGTCCAATATCTCAAGTTGCACATAGCTGTTTGCCGCCTTCAGCCTTTTCGACAGCATGACAAGATCATCCAAGGTGGGGTCCAGGTGAAGGCCCTGTACAAGAAGGCATTGAAATAAAAAAATGTATTATAGTGCATACGGACAATTAAAGGAGAAAATAAACTGTAGGCCAATATGTAATAAAAGAATTTAACTGTATGCCTGTGCGAGCCATATTTACATAACACCAAGTGAGAATGCCAAGCAAATAAATAATTTTTTTCTTGAGAATATGCACAAGGTGGTACAACAATGCAGGTTGCATCAGTAACATGTTCATTTATCCTTTCAGCAGTAAATCCCAGCTCTGTAATGGAATGTGTGTGTACCCTATTTATTTAGATATAGGCTGTCCTCAATTCCAGGCCAACCCCCAAAATTCAGAAGATCAGAAAAAAAGATTTCCTCAAATGTTAAAATTAAATTATGGGGTTTTACGTGCCAAAACCACAATCTGATTAGTATGAGGCATGCCATAGTGGGGAACTGCGGAGTAATTTGGACCCCCTGTGATTCTTTAATGTGCACCTAAATCTAAGTACAGGGGTGTCTTCACATTTCACCTCCATAGAAATGCGGCCGCCACTGGCGGGGATTTGATCCCGCGATCTCGTGCTTAGCAGCCCAACACCATAGCCACTAAGCAACCACGGCGGGTATACCTCAAATGTAAGCAGAACGAAAAAATGGCATTCGGCTGCGAAAGCAACAGCAAGCTTGTCCAGATGTCGCACTTTCAGAATGCATGCACGATCGGATAAGCCAGAATTTTATCCCATGCCAGTTCAATACCTGACTAAACTAACCAGGCATATTCGAGGCATATCAAAGTAGACTGGCGTCTAGTGCATATTTTTTTCGAGCGACACCTGAAACATTTGCGACTTCCTTCGCCAGATGATTTCCGTCATTAGGGACATTCTCTCTTCTCTATGTGTCCTGATACAATCAGCAACATCTCTTTCCACCTCGTGGCATCGACCTTTCTGCAGTCAGTTGTGTTTGGCGGTTGTGGCCAAACTGCATCCTTGAATCTAAGGATGACTCCAGACTTTTGTACATTATTTTTTAAATAAAATAATCAGCCTGCAATTGAGTAAGTACGGTAGTTGAATGCTGTACACATGCGTATGTATTTGTCAGGCTTCGACCTGCAAATAAACTGAAGGTCAGAAGCCATTCCGACTTCTCTTGTGACCAAAATTTGCATCGGCAGAATCTCATGTAAAGACCGTGCCCTTTTCTTTTTTTATTTGGGTCCAAATTTGTTCGGTATGGCCCATACACTAATGAAAAGTAAATAAATGTGTGGTATACATTTCCTGAAGCCTTAACATGCTCACCACTGTATGGATAACACTTGGGAACACTTATTTTAGCTATGAGTGCTATCTAATTCATTGTCACTGACACTTAACCTCAGAGCTGGAACAGCTGGAGTTCTGTTCACTGGAACCAAACTGTTTAAAGCTGAAGCTGTCCTCAGACACAAGCTCAGATGTAGCATCACATGTAAGGTTGCATGGTGAAAAAAGGCACTGGAGTTTCCAGGCATGAAAAGCGAATGGAATGTTACAGTCCACCACTATGCATCTCAGTTATTGTAGCAGTGATGAAAGTTCCCTGCAGAAACATACTTACAAAGCACTGAAAATCTGAGTGCATAGGGTGTAAGTGCTCAGGGTGGTACATATGAACATGTGTGTGCAGGAGAAAAGCGTGATGAGACACCTCTGGGGCCAGATACAGAAATGTAAAAAATAGGAGGGGGGGAATTCTAAGGCCAATAGCCCCTCGTAGAACTTCACTCATTCATGTCTAAATAAAATCAGCCCCTTTCCTCTAATGACAGAGATGGGGTCTATAACTACAGCATCTTTAGCTCACACTTAAAGTGCGGCAGCTGACAAGCTTTGGTGCACTGGCACACTAGTTTCGGGATGATACCAATGCTTAATGTTGATGAGATTCTAATTAGTAGCCTAGCTATACTGTAAAACCAACAAGCAGGTCAAACAACTACAGAAGCCAGAAAACTTGCACGTGAACCGTGCCGGTACTGCAAGGAGATACCACAGTACATGCCACACAGTTGCAGCTGACAAAGTGCGGCTCATGTACAAAACATTCCCAAAATATCTGGGTCCAAATTTGTGGTCTTTACACATTTGCCAGTACATGACTTCTCGCATTGTAACAAACTCTACCACTAAGTTACAATGAACCATTACATGCCCAATTGAAGGACGTTGTCCAAAATTTGTTACAGAGATAGACAGAGAGGAATGGTAAAAAAAAAAGGCACGGAGCTTAACCACGCTGGGCCCCATTGAGCTACTCTGCACCAAGGAAGAGCACAAGCAGGGCAGAAAAGATGACCTGGAACGCAATTCGAGCTTGACCATGGGCACCTACCACAAAATAGCAAGGAGGCATCCTCTGGAGCATCCAGCTAGGGGCGAGGTAGGGCGAGATGAACGGGTTGCTGGCCAGAATCTTCATGGTCTGAAACTTGCGGTCAAAGCGCGAGGCCCTTCGGAACCATGGAACGGCCAGGCCTTTTCTCTTCTTGCCGTTTTGGCCGCACAGCAGCTCCCAGTTGGCCAGCACATGCCTCTGGTACAGGTGGCTGGCACTGAGCACAGTCACCAGCGCCCGTACCCAGTACGTGGCTGCACGACAGCACCGATTACGTACTGGGAACGTCAGGTCCACGGGCATCTCTAGCACTATGTGTTCATCTTCATGCTGCCCGCCTTGGCACGAAGTGTTTGCGTCGTCACACTGAGATGCAAAGCGGCAGAGGTACTGGCTAGGCAGTTCTCCCGCCACTTCGAGCTGCACCACATTCTTTGTGCGGGTCAAAGGCATCTTGGCCTTCGTCGTTAGCGAGGTGCTCACAGGGTTACCCATCTCTACCTCATTCTCCTGTGCAGGCTGGGTACTAGAAACATGAACACTTTCTGTGGGACTCTGACTGGAATCCGACATGCCGTGTTCCGTCACACTCTGCCGACGGGCCGGCTTCTCTGGAGGTGCTTTGGCACACAGTCTGATGTCTGGCTCAGTGGCACAGCCAATGTATGCTGCAAAAAGAAAGACACTTTGTTACAAAGCATACACAGCTTTTACATAACTAGGCGTGGTTCAATTGTCCATGACAAACTGGCTCTCTTGCACAGGTGCACCGGCAATCATGATTTGCCAGGCATTACTGCTTGTTTTGAGACAGAAGCCCACACAGAGATGATACCAGATTTCCCATGTTGGCCGAACTGCACTTCCTTTTAACCTTTTTATCATCAGTTGAGCACAACTGAACGAATATAAAGAAACAAATTGGTACCATCAGAGGATTTGGTATCACATTATTCTGTCCTGTGTTAGTCTTTAGTTTTTCTCTCTTATAACACCTCTGTTCTCAGCAAATATAATGCTTTTTCAGTTTGACTTAGGTGTCACTTTAGCATCTCTTTAACAAAGAACATGCAATACTCAATTAACAGGAGCAGAACAAATGCCCAGGACCTACCATGAAGACAGGTCAGCATGAAGCCAAGAGGGAGCAGAGGATCCACAGCACACAGAATTCTTGAGGGTGACGGTGCCATGCTAAGCATAACGGGCGTGTATGCTGCAAACGCCCCGCTCGGTCTCCGAATGTTGAGCTCAATGGTCTTCAGGCAGAGAGCCAACATCAGGTTTCCTCCGGCACTGTCACCAGCCACACAAATGTTTTCCCCGGTCCAACCTAAACAAAAAGAGTGCAAAACAAATTCAAAAGAAAAGCAGAAGTCATACATAGTTTGCTGCAATTAAGAATACTACTATATATAACAAAGGGCACTCAAGCAGTTTTTTCAGGGCTACAAATTTCAAAGAAATTTGCGCAGTATGTTGGGCTGGGCACTGTGGTCAGATATCCCAAACAGCAAAACTTGTTGTGTGTGTTCCCAAAAATTATTTTTAAAAGAATAGCGTGTTATAGGGCAATTAAGGCAATATTATAAGTTGTATGATCTCTTGGGCAATTTGGTCATTTCAGCAACAAGGTACAACTGAAAGTTTTGTAGTTTTGCTGCAAATGAATCCTAAAAATTGGTGTGTACACAAGGCATGTACCCTCAAAATGATTTCTACTGACCCCCTGTTCTTGCCTATTGTGGCATCAGCATGGAAGTAGTAGCACTGGTGCTGTCATCTTGCAGACCTGTCTTCAAGAAAATTGCGCGCAGCAACAATTGCATTTCACTTATCTGCTGGTGCAAAGGTTCCGAAAGCAACATAACCTTCATAAAGCATTTTTTTTTTTTTTTTTGCAAGAGGAAGCTGTACAATGTTTACAATTAATGATAGTTGAAGATACTGTCTCAAGATGTCAGCACCCGCAGTCCTGTGCCCAGGGTGTGTCTGTTCTATGTCAAGATAATCAGATGTTTGGGCTGTTCGGGTGTTTCAGTTTTAATGAAGTGTTTCTCGCTCGTTTAAAATTACCTCTGCATTTCCATGTTAATTGAACTATCCGTGATGAAGGCGAAGCACAAACTATGGATGATTAAATGAAGAGGATAAAGAGGAAAAGTAAAACAAGTGTTCTGGTGGACGACCAACTGTCTGTTTTCCTGCATATCATAAGGATGACAGGAAGCTCAGGGGAAAATAAAACAACCACCTGCCTGACATGATAAAGAATCACCATAGGTGCTCTTCAAAGAGTGCCAGTTTCCAAGATGTTGGTTACAGCTTATGCCGTGCGAAGAGGATGACGACGATCATTATTCAATGCGTGTTACTGTTGCTCCATAGTAATGAGTAGACAATTAGTGGCATGTTTGGATGGTCGCTGTGATCCTCTAAAAACGAGTGGACAGATTCTGGAGGCACTCTGGATCCAAGAAGATATTTTGCGCCAACCAAAGGGCCGGCTGCTTTACGGGGCAGTGGGACGGAAGGAAGTGAAAGGTGTGGGGAGCTTCCGCTAATGGAGACAGCACCGTTGCTGATGATAATTGTAGTCGCTCTGAATGGAGTGAGAGTCTCCTTTCACCGCCGCAACCACAAGAAAGGGCAGGGCCATGCAACCGAAAAGCAACCAGATTTCTCAGCTGCTCCGATGGCAATACTGGGAGCACCTCTCGGCGCTCGTGATCTGGAGTTGGGTGATCAGAAAGACCATCCAAATGTAGCCAGGGCACCTCTCTTAGACCATGCAAGCAAGATCGACCTTTTGAGAGCACTTTAGAGCGCTCAAAAACGACCATCCAAAGAAAGATTCCATAAGGAAAAGCAGCACGCAAATGCTGTCCATACTCCAGCAACAGTTTCAGCACAGCAAAGTAATAGTACATGTACCGGAATACAACGGAATATGTATATGACAGCCGCAGTGCTGCTGGAAACATCTTGCTATGCTGCTATCAATTACAGCGTGCTTCCTGTTGGACGCAACCCTACAAAACGGCATCTAGCAGATGCTAACAACTTACCAAGCTTTTTGTGGTTGATGAGAGCCCAGGCATAAACATGTAACACCTCCTCAAGGGCCCGAGGGAACGGTGCCTCCGGGGACAGGGAGTAGTCCACTGTCAGGATGGGCACATCAAGGTCCTTTGCCCAGTCCCTCAGGTAGATCTGGTGAAGTTCAAACAATGTGAGGAAGCAAGAACAGGTCGCATCATAAGTGCTGTGCATTGTTTTATCCATAGTTACTTGCAGTGGTTATTAAAGGTATGTGAATATTCAAAATTTCGAATACGAATCGAGTAGCTATTAGATTCACATTTGGTAGATAATTCACTATTAGAAGTTGTCAAATATTCATTTGCTTCGAATATAGCAGTCTAACGGAGACAGAAAAATGGGTGAGAGGACTGTTCAAAATGATTCTGCTGCAGGATAGCTGCAGTTGTAGCACAGAGGCGCCAATTCATGAGTGAATGCACCGGTCAGATAACTTCTGCTTAATAATCTACAGTCATTCATTAAGTGTGGCTCACGTTTTTGGCAGCCTATATGCGAATGTGTTCCGCTTTATTATTTTGCCTGTCTCATCATGTTCCTTTAAAACAATGTGCAGTGCTGTAGTATAACACCTCTTCTTAGCAAACACAACCCTGTAGTATGTGCATTTGGTAATGTTTAATTACTGTTATTGCCATGGTGCCCAAGATAATTAAAGCAATTGTTTATCATTTACAAGCTCCACAGTTGTCCAGACGTCTAATTGTGAACGGTATTACATGCATGCGTGCAAGTACAGCCTCCCGCATTTCTAACTATATCGCGCGAGAACACTATAATATGGCCATGCGCACTACTGAAGGGAACATCGCATTAGACGACTCTTCACAAGAAAGTGCTTAGTGCACTTGAGAGTACTTCTGCCGGCCTCACTAATTATCACAACTTAAAGGCACTAAAGTGATGCGTGATGGATGCTCGAGCAATATAGTTAAAGGGCCCCTAAACCACCTCAGATATTTTTTGAACATTTCAAGTAAACACGTGCATTGAGTTCAGAATGCCGTCACGATCAACGATGCCAAATGCTGCAACGCTACGCGCCACGGGCGCACCACAACATAAAAAAAACAATGCCGTCCTCCTCTTCTAGCCTTTCCGGTATCCCCAGCAGTCGTCACGATGTCAGCAGGGTGCATCTGGTGATGTCAACCGGGTCGACGATGCCCACTGGTCGAACAAGAACGTACAACTTCTGGTTTGTCTGCTAGCAGGTACGCGTGGCTCCCTGCTCTTTCTCGTCGTGTTGCTCGCTTGTGCGCACTTGCGAATCGGAAATTACAGCCAGAAACTCAAGTGTCAAATCGCTCGCGTTCTACCACAGTCGTGCTTAGCGGTCTGATTAGCTGACAAACAGAGTGCGACAGTGTTGGCCTTTCTAGGCATGCGCGCAACACAGGGTCCATAGCGGCATGCTTCACATGAACACGGGCGGCACGGCAGCAACAGCGGGTAGCCGAGAAGCGCTGAGTCGCGGCTGAGGCCCGTCCACGTTACCGGCACGGTAACTTGCCGCAGGCCATTTGCCATTCGCGGGCCGCCGTTCGCCAGTGGTTTGCTCGCGAACTGGAGAGATTTCCTTGCCGTACGTAGAGAAGGATGAGACCGGGACTCATTTGTGCAGCAGCCTCACCGCCGCTGATCGCTCGACGGCGCCGATATCGTCGCTAGGCCTTTTCCAGTTCCCTTCAAAGCTAAAGAGGACAGCTGCTTCGAAATGAATTCACCGACGCTCACGAGCCGCAATATTTTCTTATCGTTGTTGTCGCTCTTCGCAATAATTGTACATAAAGAAGAAAAATATGCTGATATTAGCAGCGCTGTCCGCTACGATGCGAGTACAGCCGAGCCGGTCGTCTCCCTGTCAGTAGCCGTGCGCTGCAGCTGAGTTCGACAAGTATCGGAGCTCTCGTTCATGTTAAACGTTTGGCAGCGGATATTGTTTTTCATAAAATGTAAAATTTATGCATCGCTTAGTCTAGCGGAAATAATTTTTCTTGGAACAGAAGCTGCAGCCGATGTTTTCGTCGCCGGCGGCGGAGGCATGCAGCTTCATGCGTCATCGATTAGCCCGTCGATCGTGCAGCGGGCAGTACGCCGGCCGAACTGCCGCATACTTTAGACACCTCTCGCGCGGCAGACGGTCTATGGCACTGGAGATCAGTTCACCGTCGGTATATTTGCCGTTAGCGCAGACGTGCCTTAACCGGAAGTGGACAGTGTTTTGAGAAGCGCGTTGGCAACGAAGAATGTCACGTGACATTTGGAGGAGCACTCGGCGAGGAGGAGAGACCAGCTGACGAGGAGAGTAGCGAAGGAAAGAGCGAAATGAGTGAGGGCCGTGTTTCGATCATCAAATGCGTGTAACTCCACTATTACAGCACCATTTCGAAAAATTCTCGCGGCTATGTGTTCATTGTAGACTCGTGCACAACTGCAACATTACAACTAAATTTTGACTTCTGGGTGGTTTAGGGGCCCTTTAAAAATGCAGGAGGCTGTACATAAGCCTAATTTCTAGTTTTACTAAATAGACTTCAGCTAAACTTCAGAATTCATGTTGTTTAGAAATTAGAAAATTTTATATTTGATTAAATAAGTAAATTTCACTATCTGAACACCCCTAGTGATTATCTTCACCATGAAAGAAACAACAAAATAAAAAAACATCAACTTTTACCACTGCTAAGAGGACATGACTAGCGAAGCCTCCTTTGCACATACTATACCTATAGACATTTTTACTAACAGCTGTATAGCAATTTCATGTTGATATTAAACCCATCCTCTTGTGTCACTTCCTTACTAACAGCTGTGCACAGGCACCCTATCATCATGAATAACAAAATGAGCAACCAGCTACCAGACCAATTAAAAAGTTGGAGCGCTTGAAAGCTAGCGAGATCAAAGGAATTGAAAAAGTTGCTTTATGTCTGCTGATGCCTTTACTGCTGATGCCAAAGCAGAATGCAGACAGTCATCGCAGTACCGGCGAGAGATCCTGGATATATTAAACTCGAAGGAGGTCACGAAATGATTCAATATATCGATATATGAAATATAAAATATGCCTATCTGAAGCTTGTTTAAAAAATCTGCATGCTTCGGGACCGAGATTGTCACAGGCAGAAACTTACCAATTCCTTACTCCAAGGCTATGACAAACTAACAGAAGTTCACTTATTTATTTTATTATTTACATATGAATGTCGCAAGTAACTCGCATTGCGAAATTATCTTCGATTTAGTGATCGCAACGGCAACCTTAAAAGGCCGCATCACCAGCCACATGGGATCTCGGTGCATCTCGCATGCGCCGATGTGATTGTTGTGCATTTTTATTTCGGATAAAGCAAAAATGCATGCAGTACAGATGCAAACCAACCTTTGTAAATATGCACCATGCCGCAATCAGTGCACATGTACCACAACTTGTGTGTGAATGTGCCACGCATGTCTATTGCCATACGTTGCTTGACATCACAGACAGGCACCGAGCCGACCAGGCAGACGCTGGTAGATACAAAAGTGGCTCTCAATTTGTGCAGAACATTGATGAAATTCCAGGTGACGTGAGACGTGCCCACCACGTGACACAAATGTAAATGTGTTCAGCGCCGCACGGGCACTGCTTGCAAATCGCCTTAGCAATGAGTCGTTGCTGCCGTGAGGGTCTGTCCACGAACACTATAGGAGTGCAGATGTGGCATGCCGGGATCTTGTTAAATAAAAACCATAATTTCAAATTCTGGGGAAAGATTTGTTTTGGCCAGTTGTGAAATGCTACAATATTGTTCGCGGAACCCAGTTTGGGATCTCCTGAACAAGAAGACAAGCCCAGTTGCCAGACATATCCGGTCCAGCATCCTGTGCCCGAAGCCACCGAGTGAAAAGACTGCGTGACATCCATGCATTCTTTCGCTGCGTTACAGCCCTGTTATGCGGCAAAGAATACAAATGCAGCGACCGTGTATCGGTCCAATTTTCCTGAGGGAAAAAAAAAAAAGGTGCACATTAGAATCTGTAAATACCGTAATCAGACATAGTAGGCTACCGTTATTGCTTGAAAATCTTCTTGGAGCAGGCAGAAAATAGGCATTTTGGACCGGACAGTATGCATGAAACTTCAATGCTTTAAAGGACAACTCTGGCGATTTTTCGAGGTCAACAGATCTGAATGAAATTTGCTGAGCGCAATCTTCGGCACTCTTCCATCATTGTTGGAAAACATCGGGCTTGAGAGTAGTGCAAATTTTTAACAAATGCATTTCGTTCATTCCCTATCGGCTATTGATGAACCAATTTGAAAAATTCTTGCGGTAGAACGCTCCCTAGAGGGCATGTAACAAGTTCCAGTGTATAACCAAAATGTGCTACGTGGCCCGGTGAGGAGCCCTTTAAAAGAAACATGCAACCTCGTCTCCCTTCATAAATATATGAAAGAAATGACAGACGAAAATCTGTTTTCAGTGGCATCCTTATTGGAAACAAAGGGTTATTATCATAAAGATTTCTACTTTAACAACAATATTCTTCTTCACTCCAGTCTAGTAACAGCAATCTCAGCCACAAGGTATCACTGAGGAGTAACTGTGAGAGGCATAACACAGCAAGTACTCACCTCATGAGAGTCGGGAGTTTGGGACACAAACCCACCACCATGGCAATGAAGCAGCAAGCCCTCGGATGGTGGGGATGGACTAGAAAACCATCGGCTCCCTGTGACAGCCTCCTACAAACAAAAGTATCACACAGCAACATCAGAATACAGACTTAATAGCAACACAAAACAAAACTGCAATCTCTATAGTGTTTCCTCATCAAGGTATGAAGTTCGAGCTCAGAAAAACAAGGAGACACCAGTTTTTAGAAAAAAAGCACCTTAGTGCACTACAGACTAAAGGCAGTTTTAGAATGGCCATGTTTACATTCACAAATACTCCATTTGGCAGTTCGCTTGGCCAATAGCAAAGTACTGTGATCAACAGCACAGCAAACATTTCCAGAGACCTCCACGTACAATCAGCACGTTCTCGTCTTTGCAGGGAAGCAGCAAGCTGGAGAAATATTTGCAACTTGCTAACTACAGAACTTAAAAGAGTTGCCATTCCTTTGCAGTGGCTCTGAAAAGAAAATTTGTCAGCAGCAGCTGTCCAAGGAATGTGCAACTAAGCGCACCTTTGGTGCTTCTGCATAATTACAGATATTAAACAGTGAAATCAAATTCAACTGTATAGACTATTTAGATAATGCAGGCTTTGTATAGAGTACTGAACACAGAATGTTTTTTTTTTTCCTTCCAGAGGTAATAATAATTAAAGAAAAAAGAAACACAGGGAGGAATCGTAGTACAAAAATTGGCAGTTTTACCCAAAGGGCAAAGCATTGACAGCGATAGCAAGGTTTGGCATTGTGCATTGTGCTCAAGCTGCTCAGACAGCGCTCTAGCTATACATGGGGGCGACATTTATTATTTATTTGTTTCTTTCTTTCTTTCTTTATTAATTAATTGATTAATTAATTAATTAATTTATTTATTTATTTATACTGTCGATCACATCAGGGATCATAACAGAAGGGCATGTACAGTCTGACACTTAGGGGAAACTCGAAATGTCTTGCAATGCGCTCCGAGTTTTCCCCTAAGTGTGAAACAGACTGTACATAGTTGTCTTACAATATAACAATAACAATTAGCACAATATTTAGTTTACATACAATACATCATATTAAAAAAAATTAGAGAGAGTAATGAAAAAGGGAGACAACTGACAAAGGTGAACGAAATCGTAGCATTAATTACAAGATATACATTGCAGTATGCTTAGGAATAATAAAAGGTAAAGAAATAAGAAATTAGAAGCGGTAAAGAATGGTAGGCAGTAATGACAGAATAATACAAGGCAATAAATTTCATAATAAACAACTGGTAAAGAGGTAAAAAGTTAGCATAAATAAACAATGGAACTCGGCAATGACAAAGTACTACAAGGTATTAAAGTTAGGTTTACACAAGAGGTGATAACCTATAAATAAATTGGGATTATGTATACAATAACATAAAATTAAATGGCACAGAAATAAATGGTAACACAGGTAGGTCAGAATTGTGAAGCATGTAATTTGTTTTCGACTAATGTTAAAAAAGTAGATATGGTTGGGCTGTTTGTAATGGTAGGGTCCAGCTTGTTCCATTCACGCGTCATTAAAGGAAAAAAGTAATGCTTATGACTTTCCGAATGAACTGGGTGTTCGTTTAATGATAGAGTGTGTTTATGTCGGATGGGTCGTGTTTGTGTTATAGATAAGTATTTTGAGCTTTTTATTTTTAATTCGTTATGAATAAGTTATTACATTATTTTAAACCGTGCAAGCTTGGCTCGGTTTTGTAAGGTAAGGATACCGGCCTGTTTTAGAAATTCTGTGGGTGAGTCTGTTAACCTATATTTATTGTAAATACATCTTAGTGCCTTCCTTTGAACTGCTTCCAGTTTGTTAATGAGTTCTTCCCACGAAACACACAAGCAGCTATTTGATGTCTAAAAGATGTCTTGAACGGATAATTCAAAAGTCTAATAGCTGTCCTTGTCAAGACATTTTCTAGCCGTGGACGTCTACAGGTACTTCAGTAAGCCCTGCTAACGTTACGCTAAAAGTTGGCTAATAAACATCTCGACAAGAACAACTTCAAGAATTGTATTAGACATTCCCATAATTCTGTAATGGCTTCGGAAACATTATGCAGGCTTTTATAAAACATCTTGACAAGAACAAGTTAAGAACTTTATTAGACGTTCCCAGAATTCAGTTATAAGTTATAGCAGAATTCAGGGGACGTCTAGCAAAATTCTTAAGCTATAAAAGCCTGCATATTGTTTAAGTCATAATGTATAATGGCTTCAGAAACAATATGCAGGCTTTTATAGCTGTCTTTAAAGCAGCATTTATAGATCGTCATCCTACAGTGACATGGTAAGCAAAATTATTGGCCACTTCAGCATACCATGCATCCGTATGCTAGCTTCATAGTACATATGTTACTATATAGAACTGAAAAATAAATTGAAGCATTATATTATTTATAATAACTTGCATTAAATGTTTTAACATATATCAAATGTGCAATACACATCCAAAGCAAATGTGCATAACAACATGCAGAAAAAAAATACACCCTGACCTTGTGAGAAAGTGGCTTTATTGACTAATAAAGGACATGCAGAATGATTTTACATTTTTAAATACAGTAGAAAACGTGACCACATAAAATAAGACACAGCTGCAGTAACCACAGCAATCCAGGTCCCTTCCCTCTTGGATACCACTGGCTGCCCACAGAAGTTTGCTCTGTAATACAACAGTGAAGAAAAAAATGAACAAAAAGCATGTAAACTATATATCAACACCACAGTTGTCAGTAAACAGCAAGCATTTTCAACAGCAATACAATTTTAGTTAAGCTCTTGCTTACCATGACTAACAGAAATGGCAGCCAGACAGCCACATGGTGCCAAATAAGAAATAACAATACACAAAAGAGGTGCATAGAAATCAAAAGAAGCCACTTAACAGAACAGTCAAGCCTTGCATGCTCCTACATGCAGGTTTACCTTAATATTAATTAAGTGTGCATGAAACTGCGAAACAAACACCGTTTGGCCCCTGTTCATATGTTTGCAGAACATATGCCCCACAGCAAGATCAACAAATTTGTAGCAGCATACACATGGTCAAATGCCAAAAGTATGGAAACAATGCAGAGATTGAGCACGCACATAAACAAAGCGACCGAATAAGCATACATTCAGGCTCTGGCTTGCAACCATGCGACTTACCTTGACTAGACAAAAACAATGGAAGCCAGCCGGCCTTGTGATTCCGTGAAAGAGTAAAATTGCTGCATAGAAAATAAAAGGAGACAGTCAACAAAACAGTCAACGTCTGGCTTGCAACCATGCGACTTACCTTGACTGGACAAAAACAATGAGAGCCAGCAGGCCTTGTGGTTCCGTGAGAGTAAAATAACTACATAGGAAATAAAAAGAGACAGTCAACAAAACAGTCAAGCCTAGCATGCTTCTATATGTTCACCTAAAGTTTGATTGATGAGCACACAACTGTTGAAAAATACGGCTGCTTAGGCACCGTTGAACTCTTTATTACCGTTCCAACATGTGCCCTACAGCAAGATAAAAAACAAATTTATAACAGCATACAAACCTTGACAACGATATATGGGTGACAAGAATGTAAGAAAATTACAATTCATGCTCAGCAGTCTGTAAAGTTGCAGCCCTGATATTTATTTTGCATGTAATTATGCGGATTATATTTAATTGCACAAAATCTTCATAACACTATTGAAAATATATCTGTCCTGGACACACAAAAGATGCATGGG
Source organism: Dermacentor silvarum (assembly GCF_013339745.2). Classification (NCBI taxonomy): domain Eukaryota; kingdom Metazoa; phylum Arthropoda; class Arachnida; order Ixodida; family Ixodidae; genus Dermacentor; species Dermacentor silvarum. Next base: position 121,955,721 of record NC_051159.1, read on the forward strand.
CCCACAAAAACAAAAGTGACGTGCAAGTTGCAAGGTTGCAAGTTGTAGCAGGTAAACGTATACATACCGTAAGGAACTGCACCATATGTGCAGGCGCTGGTCAAGGCTTGAACGTAACCAAAAGAGCCACGAGCGGTGCACACGCTATGTAGACTCGATAGAACTTGCGAAGAGAACCATTAGCACCGGCGAGCGAACGCTTGCGAGCATGAGCACGGCGCTTTGAATCGCTCGCGGTTAAAGCCTCTGGAAGCTTTTCTCGCGGTAACTTCAGCACGCCCCCTGGTGCGGTCAGATCTGTCGCGCGCGGCCAGATATGTCGGTGACGATAGCTGGTATCGCAATTCCGGCTTCACTGCTTGTTCACGCAAAGGGAAAGGAAGGCGCAGCTCTGATAAAGACGCTGAACAGGCGCGCACGTGTGCGCCCGGCTGTTTTCTTTTCTTTTTTTCTAAACTTTGACTGTAGTCACAGACCACGGTGTAAGATATATCTTACACCGTGTGAAAGACTCACCCGTATAATGCATCATGCCGTGGCACGGGTGAGCTTTGCTATCTGCGCGGCAAACACGTCGACGCGGTGATCGGAAAGAAATCAAAGAAAATAACTCCGCAGGATTTTTCTGCTTATTTACCCAAAGGGGGAAAGGAGCGAAAGGCTGTAGGATGCGGCGTTAATGGATTGCATATGGCTTGATAAAGTCGCACAGAATGTAACGCTGCGCGTCGGGCACGTGCATTTTAAATCTTTTTCACTTTCACAGCGCACGCCCAAGCATGTCGCACATTTTCTGACAAAAACATCTAAATAAGTTCTTGAGTTAGACGCTCTCAAGACGTTAACCAACGTATACTCCGGTGACGCCAGAGGTGGGATGCTACCACAGCTGAAACACAACAGCATATTTGATTAACCGTACTTCCTGCTACATAATGTTTCCAAGAACATCTGTTTAACGTCTTCGCATAGACCAAGACGTCTTTAGCCGTTTGAAGCCGTTCCGAGAAGTTTTTAAGACGTTTTGTGTTTCGGGGGTTTAGTGAAACGAAACCAAACAACATTAGCATATTCTAATACTGATCTGACAAATGTGTTATCTCTACATGTGACAATGTGACAATGTACAAATGTGACATGTTGGTACATCTGAGCATGCGAGGCTACTGCTGCTGTGCAGCAGAAACAACGCTGCTCTGGCTGCGCTGCAGAGTCGACTAAGCTAAGCATGATGGTGCATCCACTTAGCTTCATTGTTTTTGCAGCCAGGCGTGCTGCATGTCTCTGGAGACATTCTAACCCTCCCTGCAGCCATTAACCACAGCTTCTCAACTTGAAATTCACACTTTATGTAGCCAGTGGACCATGTGAACGAGCCTTTTTTCATGGCAGGAAGGCTCTGGTTGCCCCAGTAGCTTAATACCCAGTCATAACAACATATTTGACAGAAATTAATCTGTATCAAACCCTCGAATTGAATAGGTTCATTCTGAAAAAGAGTAGTGCTATTTGACTTGTATTTAAATTTCAAATATTCACACCCCCACATGAAACCAGTTGTGGGGGCCACTCAACCTCTCCCACGTTCCCTGAAATTCATGTTTGATATACGTAACCACATAAAGCCAACAGACAATGAAGCCAAGGAAATCATAAGGGAAATTAAGTGTGGTTGAAATTGAAATGTAGAAAATAATGAAGGGAAATGAAAGTGGAAGAAAAGATAACTTGTCGCCGGCAAGAGCCGAACCCGCAACCTCCGCATTACACGTGCGTTGCACACTACCTAGTAGCACTACCTAGGTTCCGAGTGGCGCTGGCTAACACTCCTAGGGCTAGACCTAGTAAACATAAACACCCAAGTTGGTGGGCAAATTGATGGCCGTCGCCGTAGCACAATTGGTAGTGCAACGCACACGTAATGCAGAGGTTGCGGGTTCGGCTCCCGTCGGCGAAAAGTTATATTTTTGACCACTTTCATTTGCCTTTTATTAATTATTTTCTACATTCCAATTTCAACCACACGTAATTTCCTTGACGCTTCCTTGAAGCGTTCGCTCGCTGCAGGCACCCTGCTTCTTGTACTGGAATAAATATTTGGCTCAGATGTTCATAAGAGCATCATCTACCAAATGGAAAGTTTACATACCACATTCAAAAAGTACTGACACATACTTTCAATGTTTTAGAAGCTCTACCACACTCTTCTTGCACATCGAATAATTGAGCTCCGCAATTATGAAGGTAGGAAAATACTTATTTGATAATAAAGTTGGCCATGAACTGCGAGACGTACTGTCATTAACAACATCGCGACATCGTAACACACAGCAGAATTTTCTGATGTCATGTAGCAATAAGGCTAGGTAGATACAATGATGTTGCTCATAAAAAAAAACAAGACTGCTGTGGGTGTCTCTTTCGGCTGTGCCTGCATTTGTCACTCATGACGCATCCACCTCCTGGGTACTAAAATTGAGACTTGTTTGTAGAAACCAGCAATATAGCAAATTATTTGGGGTGCTCCAACACTTATAATTATGTACCTGTTTTTACGATGAAGAGGAGAGGGCTTGCACTTTCTTTTAACGCAAGTAAATGACAAGTTGAAAATGTCATTTAGGTACCCTTTCAAGGAGAAGGCATTTAAATTAGGCAGCAGTCAAAACCCACCTGTCCTTGTCTCCACCGATAGGAGAGCAGCCGACAGCGAACAGCAGCCCTTGGCAGGTGAGAAGAGGGCACAGGGATGTCTACCCAGGCCAGTCCATTTTCAGTTGGCAACCTCTGCATCTTTGCAGGCACAGTCACTACTTCACACACCTCCAATGAGGGGCAGATCCACTGGGGGACACGCTGCAGAGAGACAAATAAGCAAGTATAGCAGGTGGATCAGCAAGGCTTCTTTCTGGACAAGATGGTTAACCACAATCAAGAAAGATTGGTGAAAAAAAAAAAAAAAGAAAGGCAATTATGCTCATCACACACAACCTAGAAGGTCAATGTTGAAGCATTAGCAACGAGGACATGGGGCTGCACAACCCGCTGGCAGCCGGATTACAAGTGAAACCCACCACCCACAGAACGACATTTCCAAGTGTCTGGGAAACTTGGCCATGACCTGCAGCAAGAGAGCCAGGTTCAAGAAAGTGTGTGCGTGCATATGAGTGCGCAAGTGCGTGTGCGTGTCAGCCACCGGCACCAAGCAGTAATTAGAGAGGATTGCACAACCCAGTACAGCCACTGCCTAACACTGCTACCCACTGCATATATGTTTACTCTCTGGGCTTGCTGTGCCCCCTATAGACCAGAATTTTCAGCTCTTGTAGGGGGCAACCACCTTGTTCTGGGGACTGGGGGAACAGGAAAACAAGCGAGAATGGTACTGCTCAGCACGCTTTTGTCGCATGCACCGTCCATGCAGGGACTGAGGGCCTGTGCATGAGACAAGAACATGCTGGGCAGAATCTGTCTCGCTCATTTGCTTGTTCCTGCAGTCCCCAGAATAAGATAGCTGCACCCTACAAGAGCTGAAAATTCTGGTCTACAGGTGCACGGTGCTGAACAAATCAGTTTGCTCTATGGACTTGCTGCGCGCTCTAAATGCACAGGGTGCTGAAATGTGCTAGACAGACCACAGCAGTTTCAAAGTGGCTAACTGAGGCAAAAAATGCTTTGCACTAAGATCATCACACTTAAACAATTTCCTTTGGCTATGAACTCATTCAGTGTAACAACAGCAGGTTCTCACAGTAGACACCGCCATATTCCCAAGAACTTCTGGTTTACAATGTGCACGAACCACTATCATCAATGACAGTATTGCCTGGTGTGGCCTCCGAGATACTTTTTCAGACCAGCACCATTGCACACAAAACATCCCAATAACTTTACATTGCACACAAAACATCGCAAAAACTACTAGGAAAAAATGTTGCACAGTAGCTCAGAGGTTGGCACAGGGGCAGGATTTCAGTAACCAGTGGGGAGCAAAGTTCTCTTTTCCATCACCATATGGTGACGGCGAAGCAGAGGATGACGAGGTATGATAGGAGACACGACAGCTTAGCTTAGTGCTACTGCTTAACATTAAGCCATTACCATTAACAAAAAAGAGGAGGAGCACAATGTCGAACAACTCAATACGTATGCACGCATGTCATCAGAAAATGCGACTTGACACTGTTGTTGAGTACCAGATGGTGTCCTTGTTCATGTTTCGCTTGGATGAGAAGCTGCGCATTCACTTTCCTGCCCTGGCAACAACAGCCTTATGGGAATGACAAATGTACAGAAGGACGGACACAAAGAATTCAGTTTTGAACTTTCAACTGCTGTTGTAGCAAAAGGAAAGAAAAGAAAAAAAAAAACCTGTCAAGAGAGGAGAAAGAAAGTGCATGCAGAAGGAGAGATTGCCAAGTGCGGCTATCTGCGGCGACAGGTGTGGATATATGCGTCAACAGATTTAGGTATCAGTTCTTCTGTTGGGAATGGTATTTTTTAACTGGCAACAGGCAGCCACAAGAGAGCACTCATGGTAATCTCCTTTCTTGTGCGTGATCATCATGTTTTTATTCCGAGTTCCGGTATTTCTACCAAGAGCTTTGTGCTGTGCCTTTGCCCCATAACCTTTCTCAGGCCAAAAGGCCATCCACTCCGGGGTCGCTATATTATATAATGCCTTTATTGATGCTAATGGGTTTCGGCACTTTTTGCGTTCTTTTAGTGCTCCACCCGGGACAGGGTGTTGCTTGAATACTCACGAATGCAAAAAGCGCCGACAGGCATTAAAATCGGGAAAAGGCATCACTATAAAATTACAGCCCTGAAGAAGGCTCACTCATTCCATCCCTCTGGACCTCTGTTTTGCAATGCATTATTTCCCTTGCACATGCTGTTTCTACTGCATACAATGTTTTTTTGTTGAAGTTGGTGTTTTGTTTATTTTTCCCATTCCGCATTCAAAATGCATTCGGAGCACACCTAGAGCCAAAAGTAAAATGACAAGATGTGACGATTTAGGCGGGATATGTCCCGTGTTTACCTCCATGGTTCCATTGCTTCATGGCTTACTTATGAGACGGTGTTTTGTCCAGCTTTGGCCCCTCCGAACACTGAAATGCCTGCACTGTGGTGCCAAAGTGGCTGTTTACTTTTTCAGGTGTGGTGGCACTACCTTGCAAAAGGCTCTAGAGGCAAGCAGCTCGCAAAATTAAGGCAGCAGCACCTATAATTTTATAACGGTTCGGTAAGCGAACCACTCGCTTTTCCATTTACGGCTCGCATGTTTTCTCAATCCGGCTACAATGAAATTCTCAATGTGCTGGCCAACGAGCCATAGCGAAAGCGCACTCACCACACTGTCTTGCTTGTCATGCACGTGGTGTTGGAAGCACATGAAATAACGCCGAAACTCAAAAGCAAATTTATTGAATAGTTTTAAAAAGAGTTTTCCTTCACATAAATAAAACTTGGAATAAATGTTGGATATCGTTCACCACTTTGGCAGCCAAGACATCTGGTCACATTAAGCAAAAGACCAAGTTGGCAGTCTCAAAATGGATTAATGTCTGCTGCCTGACCAAATAAACTTTATGTTGACCTCATGCAGAAATAAGCAACCAGAGACTACAACTGGTTTCAGAAGTATGGTACGATGCTTGAAGGTCTATAGTTACAAACTACAAATTCACCATAAATTTCTAGGTAATAAAAAAAATCGAGGAGTTAATAAACACATTTAAACAAACTAAACTATTCGCAAACCACTGTATCCCTCACTGCGGTGGCACCAAGGTGCAAATAGCAAGTCAATGATGAGCTTTTGCACCACGCACATGAGGCCTCACTTGTTTTCGAATGGAAGGGGAGCTGTGGCGTAATAATATGCCTGACGTACAAGGCTGGTGATAATGTAGACACCCAATGTGGTGACAGCGGCACGTGGCACGCGACACAAGTTTGTTTAGACGATAAGGAAAACCGTTGCTGCAGCATATCAAAAAGGCAGGTGTCCAAGTTCACAATCAGCACAAGATAGTACGTATCGGGCAAAAACAAAGAGTGATTAGAGGCTCATGATACCCAGCAAGAGCCTTCCCCGAGCTAAACAAGAAATAATATTGCAGCAGGATCTTGCTATTTCACATGCAGATGCTGTTTGGAACAATGAACGAGTGGAAAGTTTGCACATCAGAGATAATTGGCAATAAAGCTGTCCGAGGAAGTGTGCCATATGGCACTACGTATGAGTTTGTGGCATATGGCAAGGTCAAATGCTACAAACTTGCATAACGTACTCTCCAAATCACTCATGCAAGCTGGACAGCTCCCTGTTATCTTTCCCACTCTTTTTCCATGTTCTGATTGTGCTCTCCTATAGGTTTCAGCCAGTCTGTGTTGAAATCGAAAGTGTAAAAGGCCTATCTTGTGTCGGGCAACCGAGGGCTGGAGTACAGCACGATATGCATGGCATTGTCTGCAGTAGAGAATAGAAGAGCGTTACTATGCATCTGAAGCTTCACCCTTTGCGTTTTCCAGCTTCTTAGCTCTAATGAAGGGCAGTCAGAATAAAAATGTTTCCAAGTAAACCTTTATAAAGTTAATTCTTGTATCAATATTTTCTCGCTCGTGCTATTTCTTGTTAACCTTGAAAGCTTGCCATCCTACTCCTACCTTTGAATTATCAATAAACGTACTGCCCCTGCATTTTTTATACGTCCCACAGTTTATACCCAATAAACACCTGCAAAATATCTTTTGCAGTTATCTTTTCAGAGAGCCAAGCTTGTCTCACAACTGCAGCAATATTTTCTATTGTGCGGAGAATCCCAATAAAAGGAAGTGTAACTATTTGAAAGCACTAGTTCCAAACAATGAGCATGGACAATAATTAGAGACATGATTTAATGATACACAACATAGTAGAATATGACATGTGTAATACTAACAAGCATAATTAGAGATGTGACGGCTTGGAAGAAAGATGCAATTTTGAACAAAATCTACAGGGTGTTTTTTTTTTTTTTTCTCAACATGCACCACATATGTTGAGGGACAAGGATCAAACAGTGTGCCAATGAAAAACATCAAGGTGGAAAGTCCTGGTAATGTTTTCATTCACCAAGATTCCGCAAAAGCTGACCTCGAGAGTAAAGTTAGACAGTTTGCCTAGTCTCTCCACTAACGTCAGTGCCTGCACGCAAGACAGAATTAGCACTTGTCTTCACCAAGTGCAGGGATGCATGTGAGCCGAGCAGACAGCCAATACAATAGAATAACGTTCCATTTCCATCAACACGGTGAATATGAGGGAGCTACACTGTACTTGTGTCTCTCAGAATGAAAGCAAGCATGCCATTCTGACCTTAATTTTTACCATGGTAATACAAAAGCGGGACCTGAATAAGCTACAAGAAATTACGCCAGTAGCAATGTCCTATAAAAAAGAAAAAAGAATTCTGTTACAAATAATAGCTATGCTTTCCTGTAAAAGTTTGCTTGGTTATCAGTCTCACTCTATCAAGGAAAATCTCCATAAACTTTCCTTTCGTTAACTCCCAATATCACTGCAAGTTTTTATGCTGCTGTTTCCCTGCAGTGAGCTGTCTTGCTACACAAATCGAATTGAAGAAGTCCTAAAGCGAGGTCATGTTCTTGGGCAAGTTGCTGTTTAGGTTTGCTATAGTACATTATTCTGTTTGCCTTAATGTTGACCATGGTGTAAGATACATGATGTTGACCAACTTGAAACAGGGAGACTGGTCCTCTATTTCTACTTATTCTCTGTTTCAAGTTGCTTATGTAGTGTCAAGCAAATATAATGTATATATATTTTGAAGAGTATGCTTCAGACAAGTCATTGGGTTTGCTTGAATTCATGCAAGGCAGACAATGCGGACATCTTTAAATGTTCAACTGCAAGTGGGTGGCAAAACAGAAACTACTCATGGCTGGTCCGTTGATACTATTGAGTACGCTAAAGATGCCCCGACACATGACCTCACTTTCCCAATGATGAAGGCATGACATAAAATTGACCACATAGAAAAACAAACTACAGACACCAGAAAACTAATAAAAGAAACTAAGCTTCAATGAATATGCAGGCAGTCTACCAGCCTCCCCTCCTTATGGAGGATCATTTTGCAAGGTCGGTAGATGTAAATTCAGGAAGCTGCCAAGAATCTCTGAGCGAATAAAAAAGAGGGTTAATTGTTATATCATGTCAATATACTAATGTAACCGGTGAAAACATGTTTCTGCATGAACAATTGCCTGCAGTTCCTTTTATTTCGCTACGCTAAAATAGCTTAGAGTATTGTCTGAAAAACAAATATATATCCAGATGGGATCCAATGCACATGCTGGAATACATGTGAAACAAACCTTCAGTGAAGCGGCTTAATAAATACTATACAACTAACAGAAATGCACACAAATGTGTTTATTTTCATCATATGCAATGTAAAATCTCATGCAACTTTTATATTTATGCACTACACTGCTCAAAATATGCCAAATGCAAAACCAAATAATGTGGACGTACAGTCAATGACGAAGGCAATGTATGATGCTTGGGGGAGGAAGAATAGTGTTAACAGGGTATGCATAAAGAAGTATGACACCTATCTAAATATATTTAAGGATTCTGTACTTAAGAAAAATGGGCATATGCCCTGTGGCACCTACCGAATGTCTAAATTAAAAGACAATCAGGTAAATTGAAAAGGTAATTAAATATTGCATGCTATTCCATAGCAGTCTGTGCGCTTTAGAAGTACCTATCAGCTGACATTACTATATGCTCAGATTTTATGTTGTGACTTATTGTTTGACTAAGCACAACAGAGGTGCACTAACTCACACTACTTTTGAGCTTGAACTTGGTGCGCGCGCGCAGCACACACACACACACACATATATATATATCCAGTGAACTACCCACCGAACCAGCAGCAACAAACATGTAAAACACCTAAGGGGGGTTAGGCAAAGAAAAAAAAATGCTTCTTTGTTTTCGTGCCTTCAAAATTTTCACAAATTTTACATCTACCAGCATCTCCACCAGCAATGGACAATTTGCAAAATTCTGTAAGTTAGCTGCCTTGCAAGGCTTTGCTTTGACCCTAAAATTTTGTCCACCGACCGACTGTTACTGCCACAAGTACAGAGAGCTTCGGGCTAAGGGTAAAGTGTGATTATGAGGGTGCTGGCCAACAGTGCAACTATAATTACTTTCACATTTTCTTTACTTAGAAACAGGCTTTTGTCTCAGTACTACACCTGTGCTTCAGAATGAGGTGGCTTATACTGATGCAAAGACACCTTCAAACTACTACTCTACTCCACACAGCCCTCAGAATAGGCAGGAACATCAAATCTTATACCCACATTTAATTTTTTAAATGAAAAAAAAAAAAAATTAAACAGTTGGTCTGTGCATGGACCAGAGTTTTTGGTTGTAAGAGCGCTTTTCAGGGCTGCCAGCTTTCAGGTTTTTACACATTTTCCATACAAGAACCAAGATAACTGAAACTTGATGGCACAACTGTATCTATATAATACGGTAGAATTGTTCATAAAAAAGGAGAGAAGGTGGCATGCCTTGAGGAGTTCTCCTTCGTTGAGGCTCCAGAAAGCCTTGAGGAAGTCCAGAGATGCATTCTGAGTAACGTCGACAATGTGGTTGGCTCTTGCCTCTGGGTTCAAGGTGTACTTGCCACAGTTGATGAGTGAGGCCGCAGCGTGGGCAAGTGCCCCTCCAGACTGACGGTACTGATCACTGAATGAAGCCATGACTATGTTGAGTCCGGTAATGATGCGGCGCATTGACTCACAGAACTGAAAGGAATAAATATTTGTAATTTAGCAAAATTGCACATTGAAGCTTGCATTTATAATGGCTGATTTCATGCCACATATGCGCATCAATCTCCTTTCTCTAATCACAAATATTGATTGTTTCATGAGCCCCCTTACATAACAAACATTATTTTTATTCCCACCTCTCTTTCCCGATAAGCTTTGATGGCAACAGGAAACTATTGCCTTGCTTTTCTGTGAAGCCATTGATGTTTCCCGTAAAGTACTAGAGTTACATAAATGTGTTATGCAATCTATAAAGTGTGAAGAAAAATCAGTAACTCAAAACAGAATCTTGCAAGCTTGACTATCCAGCAATGTGTTCTAAAAATGTGCACACAGGTACATACTTTTGCATCTGTATAACAGACCAAGATTTAAATCGCTGTACTTTTCTTGGGTTCGCAATTTCATACAGGTTGTTCATTTTCTTATGTCAAGAACTCTTTCGTACGAAACCTCCTAATCGTATCCGGCAACATTCATTGAGATAATAGATAGTTAGTTATGTAGGGTTTAATGGCGCAAAAGCGACTATGGCTATGATAGTATCAGTAGTAGTATCAGCAGTATGATAGTATCAGTAGTAGAAGCTTAACTTACATAAAAGCCAGCCAGTCTTCCATAGAAGCCGACTTGAGGAAGAGACCCGTACTCTTCTAGGAGTTCCTTAATGCTCAGCTTCTCGCCAACAAACAAGTCGCCCACTGTTCCAACGTCAAGCATCCGGCGTAAAAACTGGGCGCTCACTTGCATTCCCGCGACCACGCTCAGATGGGCCTCCAGCTCTTTCTGGTAAAACTCTGCCCTGAAGAACATCGAATCCCTGCTGGCTATGACATGTCGGCAGAGCTTAATGCAGATGGGGAGGAACCTGTTCACTATGATCAGACATGTCCTGTATCCGTTCCCAGGTGTCTCGGCATCGAAATCGTAGAGGTGGGCCTTTTGAGCGATCAGCGTGCAGTCGTCACGAAGTTGCGTGACCGCGTCGTGAAGATCGCCTAACTGGTTGGAGAAACGTTGTCCCATGTCCGACTGCGCACTCTCGAAATAATCCACATTGTCTTCGATGAGCGACAACAGCTCCGAGCACTTTCCTTCATCCATTGTCGTCGATGCAAACGAGCTTTCGACCTGCTGATCATGCGCGCGTCATATTGCGAAATGCGAGAACGCTGCTTCTTATCTGGCCGAACGACAGACAGCTGAGCAAACTTTTTTTTTTTTTTTCTTCTGAATACTCGGGGGCAAGGAAAGCGGATCTGGTGATGCAGATGTCCCAGCCACCGCTGACGCACACAAGCGAAAAAAACTAAACTTCGCCTTGAACTATGCGGGAAATTCTGACAGCTGAATCAATTGCATTACACTATAAGCAGGCATAGTTTAGCATTGTTTACGTCCTCACGCATTCCGAGACCTTAGTAGATTCGGCCGCAGCATCACGAAACCTCCGGCTCTTCGAGCTTCAACACCCAAGCGCATCAGAAATACAAAGGCAACTGAGCCACTTAGCTCTCCGGCCACCGGTAACGCAAGGACAGCAAGCGGATAACGAATCAGCACAAAACTAAGAAAAACACACGAGAATCCTAAACTTACAAGCAAAAATAAGCAAATAAAGCGGAAACAGTGCGTGCCCTCTAGCGTTCATAATCAAAGGCGTATATTTGAGTTGCTGGTGCTTTCGCTCGGCGCTCGCGTAATGTAATGCGCATACGTGATTTATAATACACTGAAAAATGATCTTCTTGGCATGTTCTTGGAAAGGTTTGCTTGTGACTGCGCATATGGAGCGGTACATGGAGCGGTATGTATAGCGTTTACGTCATAACAACAAGCGTCAGCTGTGTCGGTTCTAAACACTGCGCGAAGCGCAACGCGAAGTCGGAGGTACCGTAAAGGTTGGTAGTGGCGTGCTTTACAGCTAGCACTTTATTTGCGTTGGTGCAGCAGCGGAAACGTTATATGAACAATACGTAGTTGAACGATTAAGTTGGTCCGTACCCGCAGACATTGTGCGTAGGAGCCAAAATAGCGCTTGGCTACTCGTATCTCTAGGCTTAACCTTGCAAAAAATGGCAGTCGTGCGTGTGCCTCTTGTTTTCAACTGATGAATTATGCGTGTGTGCCAAGTGGCACACGCAAAAGCGTAGCTAATCTTAGTTCTCTGTGTTTGCATCGATCTCTGAGTTCCTGTTCTGCGCAGCAGGTGTATTGTGTTGAGGCCCTACACTAGCGTTATGTAATTCTGTTCGGGTACGAATTAATTCAAAACATCACGGCAGTATGTTAGCCGTGGCTCGTCAGAAAGCTACTGATAAGTGCGATTTCCGCAAGGACGTGCATAGAGGCTAGCAAGAGTTGAGTAAACATGCAGTTTAGTTTGGGGGTTGTACTGCACAAAAGAAAGCGTGGCTGTAAAAAAATAACCGACATTTAATCAGTCGTGTGCCTCCTCTTCCTTTCCCCCCCGTATGTCTTAGTTTAACGTAACAATAAATTAAAACGCTTCTTTCTTGAAGTGAGTTACGTCCTTCTCGTTATCACGGCGCATTACGATGCTTGCTTTGACAGTATTGGCAACGAAGATCAGAGGAGTGTCACGCAGAATAGGTACATATTAATTGCGATCGTACTTTTTCTACGAGGGCCTCATGCTTTCACTTGCAAAAATGTGGTGTGTATGCTCATATTAAGTTGCCGCTGTTCAAGCGGTAAGTTTTATGAGAATTGTATGGAGATTTGTGGATTCGTCTGTGTATTCCCCCCGTTTTCAACTTTTAACATGATAGCGAAGGGCCCCATGTCACAGAAAATCCGGCGTCGGCGCTGTTGTCGTCCTGCGAGCCAAAATTGCCGTATGTGTATTCTATACTACACTAAAGTTCTTCAATCACTAAAATTGCTCATGCCTTGTCTTACATTATTTACACGGTTATTCCTTGGAAGTTCAAGAATGACAGCCCACAAACAAATGTCCTGAAACAAAATGACAGCGCATGCCTTTCATGTTAAATCTTCTCAGACAGAAATATTAAAAATGCGAAACAGAATATCGGCCTATGCAAGAGGCATTGTTTTTACCAGAAAGTTCGCCTTTGTGCATAGCATTCGCCGCCAGCGTTACCTAGTAAACATTACGGTTACGTAAGCTGCAGTTGCCGGGAAGTGGGAGAAGCAGGCAGGGATCTTTGAATGCTATCGTGTTCCACTCATACAGGCGAAGCTGTTCTGTCTCACTTGAGTTTACCTGTAAACAGTTGCTTAAGTCCCATCTTTCTTTGAAGTGATGTAATTTGCACTGGTGCACTCGCTTTCTCTTTTTCATGTACTAATTTATTTGTGCCATATGTGTTATTCTAATTTCTAGATGAAACGTATTGGAGCTGCAGAGAAGATCTTGCTGTGAAGATGAGTGCTGACAGTGGTGCAAGTGGTCAATGTGATGAGGCCGCTCTCGGCAAAGAGGCTGATGCCGATGAGCAAGCTAAGGATAGCAAGAGCCAGGGGAATTTGGATGGGAGATTGATGAGGAAAGACGACAGTGGCATTGGTAGTGAACCAGCTGATGACCGCCCAGAGGTGTCTGCGCACGCAGCAAACGGAGGGCAAGAGAGCCCGGACTCTGGAAACCAGGACTGCGCCGAGGCTGGAGCATCTGAGCGTCAGGAGGCACCTGGCACAGCTGAGAAAAGGCCCACAACGGAAACTGAAGATGACAGTGATGGTAAGTAGGCTTGCAGAAACAGATGGGAGGGGGGGGGGGATAACTTGCTGGACAAGTTGGTACATATAACCATAGTGACCCTGTGATGGCCAACAGTAGGGGGTTGACATTATTCAATAAATAAACGCAAGATGATGTACTTGACACACAAATTATACTTTCTTCTTGTGCTTTAATTTGATAATTTGCCATACAGCTTAAATTTGGTGTTGCACATCAAGGGTTATGATCGAGGTTTTTTTTTTTTTCTTTTTTTTTTTTTTAGTGTGAAAGGGTGCAGCAGTCCGAAAGAAGTGTTTTTGCACTAAAGCGTCATCCCCCCCCAACATCGAACAAACCAACAAACAAAACCCTACCACACCAAAACATGTCTCACACCGAACTCCAATTCATTGCATCTATGGGTAACGGAGTTCCTGACACGACGCAGAGCGCACTTGTCTTCGGACAGTGCCAGGACCACTGTCATCCATCAACGACTACACGTACTATGCTAGTCACATGAAATCTTGCAAAAGTGAAACTATCTCCGAAAGTAATCGATTGCCGAGACTGGGGGGGGGGGAGGGACTTTTAGTATGTACCCCATGATACTTGTTTTAAGTTGCATCTTAGCTTGTTTCACCACACATAAGTAGTGTGACGTTCTGCCATAACATGGTGCAATGTGAAAGTTAGTACATTAAAAAATTTCGGTTAGGCACACTAAGTACGATTTGCTCATCATTCTTTAAAAGAACTGTAATGTTCATTTCTTTATCAGCATATATGCTCATACGCTGCACTAGCACCACACAAATTTTTTCACCGCCACTGCTATAAACTGCATGTGAATCGGAGACATAGAGCTTGCAGTGGCAGTCATGTGGCGGTGGAAACAGCCATATGGTATGCTCTCTGAGGCGGTCATCTTGGTCAGTGCACGTTGTCAAAAAATGGTGTCAGAAAAATCTGTTCTTAATACCGATAGAAAAATTTTATATCTTTTCTTTTTTTTTTGCTTTATTAGACAGCTACAAACTCTCACTATGGTATAGTGCTAGAATTCCTCGAATGCACAGCAAATTATTATTAAATATAACCTGTTTTTTAATGCAACCATTTCAAAGTAAACCAAAAGCTGTGCATAGTAGCATAGTGTGTATTGAACAGGACTCCTCTATTCTCCTGAGACCTGAGTACATCTTGAAGACATGATTGCAATTTAAGTCACTTCTTATTACCGACTGGTATGTTACGAATGTGACCCCCCCCTTCCCACCTTTTTTTTTTTTTTTTTTAATTGTCACGTAAGGTGCTGAAGCCAGCATCTCCATGTACGTGGCGGAAGTAGCCATATTCTCATGTTACTTGTCTCAAAAGCCACTTTTGTTGGTGTAAAAACATAGAGGTGTAACATCGTGTGATAGGTTGGCATGTTGATGCTGCATCCTAGATTTTCATGTCTCGCAGTATTCTGAATGGACCTCATTGTTCATTTTTGTCATTTGTAACAACACGGTGGTATAGATCTATATAGCGTCAATCCTCTCGATAGCTGACAGCAATAATATGACTAAACCACTTCCAAACAGTTTGCCATGCATCTGACTTCACATCGCAGATGAATATCTTGCATAATAACGTCCGAGTTAGTTTATTTGAAAACGATCGAAGGCAGTGTGCAATGTATTATGAAGTGTTTTAAGAGGATAACATTACAAAGATCAGAGACGGTGATTTCGTAGTGTCATAAACTGCTGATGCAAACACCAGCCAGCCTGGTGTAGTGGTCGAAAGCCACACAATGACTGTGTATGCTTGGTCCTCTGTTTTCGCTTCTCTTAGAATGCACAGTGACATTCTTGCCTTCTCTCCCATCTTATCCTGCCATCATAAGCGTTTGGCAAGTATCCGAGGGGCAATCGGAAAGTTTTGCAACTCGGGTATGAAGAAAACTACCTGGAGCTTGAAGTAAAATCAGTTTAAGTGACACTCACACTGATGCACTTTTCCCATTTGATTGAAAGGCTTCCGATTCCTTTAAAAAAAGAGAGAGATTGCTTTGCTCTGTTGCAACTTGCAGTACATTCCAAGTCATCAAAATTTGTTTCCTAGAGGTGCTCCGTCATATTCAGGAATAAAAGTATTAAGTCACTGGGGGCCAAGTTGGGACTATAGGGTGGGTGGTCGAGTTCTTTTAAAGGCACTCTCTTCACCTGAGCAACACAATATTTGTGAGACGAAACTTTGTCATGCAAAAGTACGCCTTTTGTCATCAATCCTTTTAGTTTTTTCACAATGGCCACACACACTATTAAAGGGCCCCTCATCAGGTCACATAGCAAATTTTGGTTATATGCTGGAAATTGTTACGTGCCCTCTAGTAGTGTTCTACCCTAAGAATCTTTCAAATTGGTTCATTAATAGCCGAGATGGAAATATTTCAGTCCCATGAACCCATGAATTTAGGAGGCGAGCATCACAACCAACATAGACACTCCACTTGCCCCCCATCTAGCCTCCACAAAGCAAAATTCCTTCCCTGTGTTCTCTGATACCGGAGCTGGAGGATTGCGTGTCGCATACATCACAGGCCCTGCCTTCTTTTTTTCTTCCTTGTGTTTTTGCTGCCTAGCGCACTTCTGGTGATGGTCTCATGTGCAAGCTGTTGCGTTTGTCTTCTTTCGTGCAGCACACAATTTTGCACGCTGTGCAGGAGAACACCTGACTAGTTGTATAAGTCAGTGCTACACGAGCACTGAGGCAGACGCAAGTGGATCAAAGAGCATGGTCATGCACTGGAACCCAGTAGAAAATGGCAAATACCGTATTTTCGCGCGTATAACCCGCACCAAAAATTCAAAAAGGTTAGCGGTAAAGTTGGGGTGCGGGTTATACGTGAATTTTACTTGGAGGTGTGGCTTCACGGCACGCTGCAGTGTAGCCACACCTTGAGGCAAAGCTCTCCGCCATTTAGTTTCGTTATCTCCTAGGGAATCCTACCCTCTCCCCACCACTGCACATTGAAGATCCCTTCTCCCCTCCATCATGGTCGTCCATTCTCCTCCTTTTTACGGGTCGGCATTTTGCGTATCACGAATAACGCACATGGTACCGGTGAACTCGTACGTCATCCGTTCTCGTGGTTCACACGAAGCGCTTCGCGATATAGCTGATAGCCAAATCGCCGTTGCCCATGCGAGTGCTACTCTGGCCGCACAGTCACCCTCTGTCGTGTGAATGCTAGCTGCACCTGCGAAGTGGCCCGATTTGCGTCAAATGTCACGTGAATAATTTGTCCGCAATGGCTTCCGTCGTGTGAATTCAGCTTTATCAGCATCGCCGAAGAGGGGGGAAGAGTGCCGCTGGCCGATGATGTGATGATGTGGACGAGTCGTGTAACCGTGAATGGACTGTTTTTGCAAAGATTTGAGCCTTGTTGCATGCAGTTATTACCGCGGGCTATACGCGCGGATATTTATTTTATTTCCCGGCTGTTGTAATTGGGGGTGCGGGTTATATGCGGGAAAATACGGTAGTTTCCTTTTTTGCGCATGTCACTAAGGACGTGGGAACAAGCAGACGAAACGGAAGTATGTCCCTCTTGCTACGGCATGGAGTAAATCAAAGACTTGCAGACATTCGGTTTGTAGGTTTTATTATTTCTTTAAACTTTAAATTATCTATAGAAGCAACAGAACAAACAAATAACTGATGCCGCCCTTAATAATTTTCGAAGTCGCATGTAACTAACGCCACAGCACTGCCATTTATGCGGTTCACGTCAACTCTCCGGCTGGGAGTACGGTGCCCGCGAGGAGAAGGGCTCACAGCATTTGGTTTGAAATTTCAGCTCTTTTTTGTGGCATATAGCGGTGTAATACTTTGCAGGCTTGATCGTTAGTACACATTGTACTGTATACTGCACTTGTCAGTTCAGAATGGTCAGACCTGGTGAGGGGCCCTTTAATACATACCTGCCAACTCTCTCAAGTTTTGCTTAAAGTTTCCGAATTCAGTCTTCTATGATTCTACAAATGCTTTATCAAGTTTCACAAAAAAATAAATTCTGTTACCGATAAAGTTTCACCCATCGGTCTCCAAACATAGTCTCGGAAGTCTCCTGATTGTTTGTTAAAGGACATCAAAGGTGTACTTGCTCTAAGCAAGTTTATTCTGGCAATTTGCTTGTGCTTCTGCTGTGTAGACAGTTGCATTGTTTATGGGTCTCACTGGTAATGCCACATATCACCCTCAGTCATAATGTGGGCGTGTAAGACTTCTGGGTCGTTTTCATATAGGCTCAATAACTCATTGGATGCAAGCGTAGTGTTGATTGCATGGTGTCGATCTTCCATAGGGAGGTTTTAATGGAATTTATTGTGTTTTTAAAAAAAGATTTATTTACATACCCTAAGGGCCCCTAGGGGCATTACAAAGGGGGGGAATTTACACAATCCAAATTTGCATCACATACAACAGAAAAGAGACTTTGGTGGCTGAGTGGTAATGAGCCCTCGTGTTTATTGCTGGAGCCGGCCTAGCCATGGACGCAGGCGGGATGGTCGCAGCCTGAGGAAATTCTAGGATGGTGACCATCTAGTCAGACGCTGCGCTTGTTCTCCTCACGAGCAAGGCAAACTTCAACCTTGTCGTCACCACAGTTATGGTGGCGCTACAAGACCTTTGACCACTGCCAGATCCAGAAGGGGGCACCCCCCCCCCCCTCTTCCCTTCCTCGTTCTCCATACATTTTGATGATAGTGCCTCCCTCTCGAGGCTACCTTGTATTTATCCCCTCCTTTGACATGGCCAAAATGACATAAATGATTGTGCGCACACTGCCACGTAAAATTCTCAATTCTGTAGTAATTTGGAACACCTTGATTCGATGATTATTCTTAATAGGGATCTCGTCGCATTATGTGATGTAAAATAAGTGGAATTTCTTGGATTAAGTGACACTGTAATTTATTGTTTGTTGTTTGTTTGAGGAATTGAGGCCTCATACCTCACACCAACTGTTTAATATAACAAAAAAAAAAGCAAGACAGATTCTATGTCAGTAGTCTCTTGAGCGTCACCTCCATCAACAGTGACAGTTCTAGGCCATGCTTTACAGTGTACACACCTGCCAACTCTCCCGAAATTTTCTTTAAAGAGTTTGCAAATTTAGGCTTGTGCTATGATTTTATTAATGTTGCGTCAGGTTTTAGGAAAAATAAATACTATTAACAAAAATCACTTGTTGGACTTCGACCGTACCGTTAGAAGTCCCGGGTTCGAGTCCCGGACCAGGATGAATTTTTCTCTCACTGTGAGGCTTTTCTTTCGTGTAACCCATATGGGTTTCCTTTGTAGCAATTGCTACGATTGGGTGTATGTCGCATTTTCCCTTTAATTACTTCTCTCCACCTAGCGGGCTTCCGCTGAACTATTACATCTTCCTATGTCAGCAAAGGCGTTGCGCTGCTGAGCACGAGGTCGCGAGATCGAATCCCAGCTGTGGTGGCCACATTTCGATGGAGGCGAAATGCAAAAACGCCCGTGTGCTTGCATTGTAGTGCTCGTTAAAGAACCCCAGGTGGTCAAAATTAATCCGGAGCCCTCCACTACAGTGTGCCTCATAATCAGAACTGATTTTGGCACGTAAAACCCCAGAAAGAAGTAGTCTTCCTATGGTAAAAGGATTCCAGAGGGGTACCTAATTTGAGCAAATTTATACAGACAAGTTCCTGAAGCAGTCAAAATCGAAAACAACAAATTCACTGAAAAAGTGAGTGAGGTCTAAAAACAGTCTGTTGCTTGTCTGTCTTTGCTACTCGAAGTTTGCTACTGCTTTTGTACTGCTTATAATCGTAAATCATTGTTAGTAAACTGCGCTTGTATCCCAGAAAAGGTGTGCGTCTCCTCTGGCTAGCCCAAAAGCCTTACTGGCACTTACTGCAGGTTTGCAGAAGCAACCTCGCTGCGCTTTTCCTTGAGTTGAGGCCGTGTTCCAGTCCAAGTACCACCACATTGCACAACTCACCAGTGTAACAAAAAACGGCGTCCCTTAAGCCTGACAGTGACATGCAGAATGTTCACGTGCAACTGCATGTCTCACTGTGCTTAATATTTCGCTGCCTTCACACAAGCTGAGGCTTTTTCTGTCTCCATTTTGCCTAGGCTTTCCAGAGGAGAAGAAGCAGAAAACAGAGGACAAGAAAAAGCGCAGGCTGCTCAACCTGCTGGGTCGGACGCGAAGGTCGGGGTCAACATCTGAAGACACCAGTGGTGACACAACCAGAGGAGGTGGAAGCAGCAGCTTTTTCACTGAAGACTCTGACGACAACATCTCCATAAACAGTGATGACACCTTCCACATGAGCCAAGATGACAAAGAGGAGGTACAGTTGTTGCGTTATCATTATTGGAATGTCTCGTATGTGTATATTTGCTTATTTCGTTTTTGCCTTTAGTTGAGATATTGTGCAGTTACATTACCTGTTAAATCAAAGGTAGTGTATGTTAATAGCTGTATAAGCTGGCAAAGTGGCTCAAAGGAAATGATTTCTCCTACTCTCTCCTATTTTTGTAACTGTATTAAAAAAAATTCAGTAGCGCTGTGTTTTATCTTTAAATACGAGTTGCCATTTCTTGAAAGCCACATAGTCTTGATGTATTATAGAAGGATCAGGGAGGCTGTGCTAAAAATATATAAAAAGCACCGCCCAAGCACTCTGTACAGATGGTTAACCGGCGAAGCTGAAGCGTGAGGCCCCGGTGTTTAGCAGTGGGTTAATCCCGACGCTGTATTGAAGCGTTTCTCAATTATCGGTTACATGTTTGTGTTTCTAGTGGAACGCAAGCGCCAATGGCAGGCGGATGCTGCTAACCACGACGCCGAGCTAACTCGAGATATCGAACGCATGCGACAACGGCGAGCCGAGGAGGCGGCGTTGCGGGCAGAGCGGCATCAATGTGGCAATGGCGGAACGTGTTCGCTAACGACATCACTAACGGCACTGCCATTTGCGCGCACGCCTGGGTGCGACATAGAGAACAACGTAACTGACGGCGCAGCCAATGGAGACGTTTATCTAAACATGTGGGGAACGGTTTTTCGTTTCGCCTAGCCATATACAGCTTTCGCTGTAAAAATAAAATGCACGAGAATATATGAATTCCTTCCAAGTTTAATTCTCATTGTAACTGTTATTCCCATATAGTTGATGAACGAGAAGAAAGGGAACCGAGGGGCCCGATTTTTATTATCATATCATAAGAAGCCAACAAACAATGACACCAAGGACAATATAGGGGAAATTACTTGTACTTGCTATGTGAATTAAAGAAATGATAAATTAATAGAAAGGAAAACGGATGAAAAAAACAACTGTCCGCAGGTGGGGAACGAACCCATGTTTTCGCATTTCGCGTGTAATGCTCTCACCATTGAGCTACTGCGGAGCCGTTTTCCCATCCGCTTTCTGGGGTATTTATCTTTTACAACTAGAACTAACCCTGGGAGTGTTAGCCAGCGCCACCACTCACAAACCTAGGGGCGGATGTGAAACATCCTTTCTGCCGCAGGCGTCACGAGCACGTGATCTTTTTGGGTAATGGCAACCGGTCAATAAACCCACATATGCTACCAGAAGGCATCAATGTTGCCGGATTCGAGCCCTTGTTATGTAATGAACGAGAAGAAAGGGAACCGAGGGGCCCGATTTTTATTATCATATCATAAAAAGCCACCAAACAATGACACCAAGGACAACATAGGGGAAATTACATGCACTTACTAATTGAATTAAAGAAATTATAAATTAATGGAAATGAAAATGGATGAAAAAACAACTGTCCGCAGGTACGGAACGAGCATAAATGTACAATCATTGTACATTGGAAAAGTGTACAATCATTGCATTCTACCGGTGCTAACATATGAGACAGAAACTTGGAGGTTAACAAAGAAGCTCCAGAACAAGTTAAGGACCGCTCAAAGAGAAATGGAACAAAAAATGTTAGGCTTAACGTTAAGAGACGGGAAGAGAGCGGTGTGGATCGGAGAGCAAACGGGGATAGCCGATATTCTAATTGACATTAAGAGAAAAAAAATGGAGCTGGGCAGGCCATGTAATGCGTAGGATGGATAACCGGTGGACCATTAGAGTTAAAGAATGGATACCAAGGGAAGGGACGCGCGCGCAGATGACGGCAGAAAATTGTGTGAGGTGATGAAATTAGGAAATTTGCAGGCGCAACTTTGAATCGGCTAGTGCAAGGCAGGGGCAGTTAGATGGCAGGGAGAGGCCTTCGTCCTGCAGTGGATAGAAAAATAGGCTGATGATGATTATGATATTCTCGCTCATGACCAATTTAGTCAAAGTGAAATTTCAGTGGATTTTGTCTTTAATATATAATCCAGTGCATTAAAAGTTTAACAGAATGCTACACAGTGTCTTGGCATGTTTACCGTGAAGGCAGGTTAGAAAACACATTACCCGTACACTTCATAGAAACTCTGGAAACTTGGCCTGGCAGTCACCACTGCTTTCGTGTCATGTGCAGGATGCAGAAAGCCTAGAGGGCAATTACGACCCAACGCCAAACACCCCTGCACCCGCATACAAGTGGCTGGTCTGGGATGCCTTGACGCAACGCCAGTATGGCCGGCCGGCAGCTGCGTCACATGTGGACAAGTTTCGCTTGGACTGTTACGGCAGCCGGCGCATAGTGGAGCGACTGGAGCTCATGTACAAGATGCACGCCCATGATGGGTGTGTCAATGCGCTGCACTTCAACTCAACAGGCACTCGGCTGGCCAGTGGATCGGATGATCTCAGCGTCGTCATCTGGGATTGGGCCACGGGTGAACCTGTGCTCAAGTACGACAGTGGCCACCGGAGCAATGTGTTTCAGGTGCGAGAAGAGGCTGTGCTTGATGTGGTGAACTCTCCTCTCCCCCTCCCCCCAGTAAGAGTGTGAATTGTATGCCAAGAATGTGCTCTGAGTGTAACAGGATCTGCCATTGCATTGCTAGTATTTATTCTTTGCGAAACTCGAATTTATGAGGGAAATAATTTGCATGCACTAAGAGGCATTGCTTGTGTTGTGTCACCATAGCTTGCCATGGTAGTGCATGTTAATGCTTACCATGGCAAGCTGCCATGGTTACCTTAACCCTTTGAGGGTCGAATTTTTTTGCCAAATGCGACCCCCCAGGGTCGATTTTTTTTATTGCTGATTTAAATTCTTCGAAAGAACCTATTTTGAAAAAAATATGGTCGTTATATTTTTTAGAGTGACAGTAAAGTGAGGAAAAAATCATTTGTGTTGTAAAATACACAATGTTTGTTTATGAATTGGAAGATAAGCGCACTGAAAAATGGTTGGTGTGCACGTCCGGAAACCGGAACAAGCGAGAAGCCTTGCCTTATCGCCAACAAGGTGCGATAGAGCTTTTGTGGTCTCCAAAAAAGGAAACTCAAAAACGGCAGCATCGTTTGTGTATATACGCGCCTGCCTGGGAACAGCTGTAATCGCGCTGCGGTGGGCGATAAATGATCGAGTAACAAGCGGTCACCCTTTGAGAGATTTGAAACCAGATAGCCACCAGTTAAGCGCATGCAACAAGCGGGATCCGCCGCAGGTGAAAACCGTAATTTTCCGCCGGTGCCGCGCGCGCATGCGTGCGCCTGGTTGCGTGAGCGATAGCCGACACCCCGTTGCCATAAAAAAAAAAAAAAAACGGAGAGGCATTGGCGCAAGTAAAAAATTCCACGCGTTTCCGTCAGTGTGGCAGCACATGCGAAGCAAAAGAAATGATCGAAAAAGGCACACTTTTTAAATGTACAAGCGATAACGTGCATGTACCATTTTGAAAGTGTTCGCGGAGGACGTACATGTACGGCATTAACCCTGAAAGGGTTAAACTAGTGAACGTCTGGAAGGTATGATATCGGTGGGTGTTTTGAGAATGCAGGGTAATCACAGTAGCCGCCTAAGGGGCTAATGTGTAGTGTGGAAAGTCAAAGTTAACTCTTTTGTTACCATGCCCATTGAACTTAGGTCACTGGTGATCCAAAGGCACCGCGCTAAAATTTTAAAATACCGGCACTCCTGTGGACTAGCTATGCCATCTAGCGCATTTTCTAAGCACTTACGTATTATTTCCCGAGTAGCTACCCCCCAATTTGAATGAGAATTTGAATGGGAAAACAATTCATTTTGATGAATTTGGGAGTCGGTGACGAATGACAAGATTTCATGCCACATCGATGATATCTTCACATCAGCGGTACGAATTAAGCTAAGCCAGCCATGCTTTCGTGTGCACTCCGACCCTGTGGCTGATAGCGTCTTGTGTACTGGGACGGCGCTATCATGAAAAGTGCCGGCAGCGGGGAGCGAATGCTTTGTCTGCCTCTCGCTCCAGCGGGTCACCAAAACTGGAGATTACACAACCTCCAATACTAAACGCATGGGAAGACAGCTTACATGATGCCATGCTTGCTCGGCACACCCACTTTTTGCACACGCAGCAGATTACCTCTAAAGCAGGGTGCGCAGCTTCGTATGCGCTCAGCCCGTTTACAGCCATGCGCAGCGATGGCCAAGACTCACGCCAACTTACCATCCACTCCGCCCCCCCCAGCCCCCTCGCGTGTGCTTGATTGCGTTACCGCGAGCTTGCACCCCTTTTCCCTTTGCTCCCACGGGAAGGCAGCACTCATGAAGCCACCATTCTTCTTGTCTCGCACGCTTTCACTCGCACATAAAGCACACCGTTCGCGGAACACAGAACATGATGTGGCTCCACTTCGGCAGTCACTCTTGTCGATTTGAGAGGTGCATTTGCAAGCAGCGACTTGTAATTCAATCATTTCACCACTTGCGTCCGCGAAAGTTTCCATTTATTGTCTCGGAATTCATTTGCGGCGGCAGTAAAATTTCGTTATATTGAAATCGCATACAAACACACTTCGTTATATTGAGGTTCTAAATACGTGTTGTTCTATGGAAAAAAGGTTATGAAAAGTTAGATACTTCATTATATTGAGAATTTCGTTATATTGAAGTTCGTTATATCGAGGGTTAACTGTAGTACTAAAAGATGGTTCACACAGAGAAGAAATGGACAGGGAGCTGGTCCTAACCACAAGTACAAACCTTCTTGCACAGCTTTGCTGCTGTTCTTAATCACTAAGCAGCATGATATGACATAGACGGACATGCATTATATATTGGGGATGGGAATTGAGTTATGACGACATGCCAGGGAACATTGCACAAGATCGAGGCATAGCTGTTGCAGTTACCGTATTTACTCGCATAAAGAACGAACCCTCAACTTTTCCAATTAAGAAGTATGTATTTTTCTCGCATAATGAACGCACCCTGAACTTTCTGCCGTAAAGTAGAAGAGCAACGATACGATTTGGAGTCTAAGATTGCGTCCGGATGCGATTGTATCGGACACCGTAGCGTATTGTGTGTCTCCTACTTTTGTTGTGATAGCTATTATATTGTTACGCGCTATGCCGAGCATGGAAGAATGCGCCAGAAAGCCGGTCAAGATGACGTACTGAGTAGCGCTCGTGTTGTTGTTCTGCCATCTTGCCTGCAGCCGTCTCTCTATATATATCTTGTAAATATAATTTTCCTATCCCTTTTTGCTACTCTCATCCCCGTGGCAATATGGACACTCCAGGTGCATTTTTGCCGTTGGCGCTGACGGTTGCACCTCTATCGCCCATGTTCAAGGGAGGGAGGAAAGCGGGGAGGAAACGCGCCGTATTCCATCGGACGCATGGCTCCGGGGGTAGGGGAGGGAGGGCAGCGGTGGCATAGGTACTGCGCATTGTGCGGCCGCGCACGTCCTATCTTGAAAGCGATCTGCGTCAGGGGCTGAGTCTAGGTGTGACAGCAGCTGACACCTTTGTGCGTGTTCCGTTCTCGTTGCTCAGTTTGCGTTGAAGCGATACACAGCACGAAGGTCACTTTGCTCGCTGTTGCTGCTGCGCTTCCACGCACGGTCATCGAGTGTGACGAGTTCATGTTTGCCATTGCGCACTGATGCCATGCTTGTTAATTTACATAGTTAGCGAATGTGTGCAAGTTTGTACGGCTGATAAATCTACTATCCTTACATTGTATATAGCTGTCTAGCATTTGCTATCGCAGTCGATGGTTCACCTTTCGGGCGAAACTGCAACATTTTTAGAAGTGGCCGCAAAATCGCTCAAAATTTTATCCCACATAATGAACGCAGCCCCAACTTGGCGCATATCTTTCAGGAAGAAAAGTTTTCTCATTATGCGAGTAAATATAGTATTTTGTGGGGAGGAACTGCCTGTGACATCACTGCAAAGGTAGTAATGTATACAGCAAGATAGCATTGCATAACTGCGACTGTGCAGCTGCAATAGACAGATTTCACCATACTTACAGCGTATGCGCAGCAACCTAGCCAGCACCACATTGCTGCCAGCACCTTTCTAATTAAGCTTCTCCAATACAACTTTTACGTAACCACAGGAATAGAATGTACCATATTTACTTGTGTAATACCCTTTTTTTTTTTTTTTGAGTCTTGTCAAGGTATGGATTTTGCACAAGCTGGGCATGTGACTACTCACTAAAACCACAGATGGCATTGTGAATTATGCACACAATAATTTGAACATTGGTTGCACACTACACTCAAATTTATTCAAAATTCAGAACCAGAGCTCAAGTTCCATTTGATTTTTCATCGCTCCCACTCTTCATTCCCATCGTCACTGGAGCTTACAACCTCATTGGAACTCTCCCAAAGACGATCATTCTTTGTACCGTCCATGCTGTTAGGTACTTCAGTAACCTTAAAACACTCGGCAACAGTGTCAACTGATACCAAATATTATTTGTTCAAATTGCAGTCTTCTTTTTTTTCCTACCTAGTAAATACAAATACTGGAGTAGCTGGGAAAAACGTATTACAGTTAAACCTACTTATAACAAACCTCCATATAACGAATTCCTGGATATAACGAAGTTTTTCTATTCCCCGCCGTTACTCCATAGAAGCACATGTATTTGAGACCTCCACGTAATGAAGTGGCAGCGGGAGACCCCCTCGATATAACCAATTTTCCCTGCCGACAACCTAGAGATTTCGCCCCAGATTTTGTCATTTTTGCGCGAGCAGCAACCAGAAGCACCTTCTCCGCCGCGACAGAATGCGATGCGAGCGCACGTGTGCGTGCGTGCAAGCGAGCGTGTGCGAGGCGGGCCTGCATCCCTCGACCCGGCGATTTTGCCGCCGTGGGCATGACTTTCCCCCCCCTTCATTCAAACCTGATCCTTCCGCTTGCTACAGCTGGCCTACCCCGCCTAGCCAGCACTCTCCTTTTCCAGTTGATGTTGCCGATGCGCTGGCAGACGCTGTGACACATCACAGTCGATGAGCGCGGACTTGCGCTGTCAAACTCTGGCGGCGTGTGGAAGCGCCGCTGCAGAAGCGAGCGAAGGGACCTTCGGGCTGTTTATCATTTCAACGCAAACTGAGCGCCGAGAACACACAGCACGCACAAAGCTACGAGCCGCCGATGCACCTACACTGCCTAGACTCTGCCCCTACGCAGATCGCTTTCAAGATACGGCCCGCGCGCCGCTGCTGCGCAGTACGCAGTTGATGCCAGAGTACAGTACAACGCCGCCCGCTACCCCTCCCCCCCTCGCTCCCTCGCCGGTGCCACGAGCACAATGGAAGAAGGCGCGCTGCCTCCCTGCTTTTCTTTCTTGCGCGCGAGAGATTTAGATGCGGTCGTCGGCTCCCCTCGCACGTTTTCACTCGCACATACAGCATACGGTGCGCGGCGACTGCGTTGTTGCCCTTGGACTTTATACGGAACATCTATGAGCCAAAACCAACAACGCGTCATAGACACCATCTTTAAACAGCAAATACGGATCTCAAGGGCCATACTTTTTCTGGCGGAAACTGAAAATATGTCATAGTTGTCGCCCCCGGCAGTTTGGGCGGTCAATGCCATCGTCAAGCCACCAAGCCAAGCGACATGAAAAGTCAAAATGGCCACTCGGGCCGGCGCGGGGTGGCAGTTCGCAACGTATGATGCGGGAACGGTCCCACAGTTGCGACGCAAGAGCAGGGTTACCAATGCATTGGGTTTTATGGGAGCTGTGCCGGGACCGGCGGAAAACGACTAACAGCCGGGAAAACGCAGCACCCGGGAACGTAACAACGGGGTTCTACTATAACACTATACGACGCTACAACTCCATCGTGACGCTCGCTCTTCGTTTCCGATGCCTCGCGCTTGTGCAAAATGACACGCGTCCACACATCCGGTACCTGGTGTTACATTCCAAGGATGAGGGCTTCGACGGAAATGGAAAACGGGTGCGCGTCACAATTGAGGGCACGTTAGAATCGAGTAAATACGATAAGTGTTTGTTTTTCGAATTTTCGTGCCGAACGTGCATATAACGAAATCCTCTTTATAACGAAGTTTTTGGGGAATTTGTCAATTTCGTTATATCCAGGTTTAACTGTATACACAAGTGTGCTGAACGTGTTGCTGTCATCAGCGAGTGGGGATTTAGTGACCTTATACTTGATTGGGAACGTGTAAGGTTTTACTGCACATAAGTTTTGGGCACTCTCAAGTTAAGAGGTAGTTCTCTGCTGCATTTTGTGTGCTTGTACCATGCACTCACTTTCTTTTTTCTTTTTTTCTTTGCCATACAAACGTGGACTTAAAGTGTGGGCTATACCTGAAATCATTGTGGTTGAAGTGCCCAGACAGCCGCATTTTATCTTATCCTTGAATGAAAGAAGCTCTTTCAAAGAGAGATATACGGAATAATGTTTCTGTGTTGATGGCATTGACCCCACTTATTCTTTATGGAGTGGCTTTTCTTTCTGTGATACTAACCGGTTATTTTCATTCCTCTGAAACAATAATGGTGCAGTTATTTGCTCCAGGGTTGCACACCAAATGGCCTTGTTTACAGTCATCCTGTACCTTTTCAGCTCTCCATTCAAAGAGCACGAGCTGTGGCATTAATGATTTAGTTTGCTAGGAATGTACACGACCCCTGAGATAATGAACACTTTGATGAACTACTGCAGTGCCATGTCTACCAAACTGTCGGGACAAAATTTGTTGGGAATGATCAGTAGAAACTGGATTTTCAGGCAATATGCCTATTTTTTCCTATGTTGTCATGCTTATTTGATATAAAGTAGCTGACAATTTTTTCGTACTGCAAAAATTAGTACTTGCTGGATATTCCAGACTTCCCCAAGGGACTCAGTTGCCTTATAGGAATAATATACAGGGCGTACCACGTAACTTTAGCCGAACTTTAAAAATATGCAAATGCCACCTAGCTCAACAGAACCGAGGTAATTCTGTTTGCGGTCGCTTAGAGATACTCAGATTATTTTTTGCATTCCGCCTAATTAGATAATTAGTCATAATTAATCAACTTCTCAATTATTATAATTAGATGAAAAGTGTCAATGAGAAAATTGTAGAGCACTATGAAAAACTCCCTATACAGCTTTTTGTTGCTCAATGCGTGCAACATAAAAGTGTTTTTCGAGCGTGAAAGATGCCCGCGAATACATGTAAAGTGCCTCGAGCGGCCAGTCGCGCGGCAATTTTGCGTGCATCTGTGGGCAATTTTGCGTGCATCTTTGGTGAAGTCAAAGCTGTGTTCCTAAAGACACTATAGCTCCTACCAACGCTGCAGCGTGGAGTGCTATGGTTGGCGCTGCAAAGAGAAGAAAAACAAAGAAGCGCAGGGCGTGCTCGAAGCGCAAGCTCGGCACGCGCAGTCTCGTTCTGAAGGCTAGCCTCGCTGCCTTCGCCCTTCTGTAAAAGTAGGGATGACGGCACGGCTCGTACGGCCGCCGTCACGTCCTCTTGCAGTGGTGACCCGGGAGAATGCGCCTAGCACAGAGCGACGCGCTGCCATGGCCACCTGGCCAGAGCCGCAGTTTGACCCACCACTGCCGCTGTTCTCGTCCAGCTATATCGGCACTTGGTTCGCCCAGTTCAAGGCAGCTCTGGAGATGAACCATATATGAATCCAGGAGTTCAAGCGCGCGGTACTCCTCGACGTCCTGCCGCTGGCTCTCCAGCTCCACCTCGGCGTTCCATCGCCTGGCCTGCGCCCATACAACGAACTGCGGCAGTCTGTCCTCAACTTCTACGGCGCTGCCTACCGCCCTCTTTCAGAGGTTGACTACACGGTGCACGACGCTGTGCCAACACCGTCCCGGCCAGCACCAGACGCGTCTCTTTCAACGCCCATAAGCCACCATCAGGCGAGCCTTCCTCCCTCGACTTGCCCCGATACCGTCTTGTCGACCACCCGATGCGCTACCGCACAGTCCCCGGCATCCGGCTCTCTCCAGGGGTCTCTTTTGTGCGAGTACGCGCACAATGTTGTCGCCGAGGGTATCGACACGACCATGACACCGGCCACGTCATCGCCTTTCTCGCCACCAACGATGGCAGGCGACAGTAGAGACATTGCCGACCCAATGCCGGTTCCCGTGCCGCACGCCGTCGGGTCTGGCGACGACGTCACTCCTGCCATTCGGCCTCCTACCAACCCTTCACCGGATTTGTCCACGCTGCCGGCTGAGCGAGCCTCCGAGTCAGCGCACGAGCCTTGCCCCGTGCCGACTCCGCTGCCTCCAACCGTGTCAGCTGTCACTACACCGCAGGACCTACCAGTCAGCGAGAGCGACACAGCAGCAGCGACCTTCTTCCCTGCCCTGCGCTCCCCGTCCTCTCCTTCGGCCAACTTGCCATTGGGCCCTTCTAGCGACTACTCTGACAAGTCGGACGTTGTAGGCTGGGAACAATCGTTGCGCCATGCGGATACGGCAGATGGACTGACACCACCATCCCGTGATGCGAGTCTTGATGGTGTCTCACACCCACCACTTGATCCTGTCCTCGCGTCGTGCCCACGTTGGAGCTCGCCAAGCAACACGACCCGGCAGCTGCTGCCCCGGCTCTCCCTGATCTTCGCCAACCTGCACCGGTGTGGTCATTGAGCGTTGTCCCCTGACGCCTTCCTCGTCTCGAGTGCCACTCGACTCCAACGCTGTTGAATGTGGCAACACCCAGGATCTGGCAGGCACACGCCAGACCCTCTTCTCTTGACTCGGGCGGTATCGTGTGCAGAAGCTTGCAGCTTACGACGTCTACCGCGGATCGGGCAAGACGGGACAAGCGCGTGCACATGGCACATCCCCCAGAGTTTGCGCATCTGCACGCACAGTGACAATCGAGCTTGCGGCTTGTCGTGCCCACCAATGACTGCGCCCGGTCCCCGTTCGTTCCGCCTGGCCTGTGTGAACTGCTGCAGAGGCGTCTGCCTTCACCTTCTCTGTGCCGGCATGCTGTGTCCCGTGCGTCCGCACCGCCACTCGCAGCCTCGTCCACCGGAAAGACTTGCTAGTCCCCTTCGCCTCCAATGGACTAACGACTTATGTTGTTGTTGTACTTCTGTTGTTGTTGTTGTTCTGTTGTTGGCTGAACATTCTGTTGTATAAGTGTGCGCCGCTTACATTTGTGTATGTTGAGTGCTCGTTTTTTGCGTATTAGGCTGACTGACCCCGGACCCTTTTGAACCTCACTCTTGTGATTTGCTCTATTGCCGTTCCGTCTGGGCGGGGGGCCCTATAGCCCCTACTAAAGCTGCAGCGCGGAGCGCCATGGTCGGCGCTGCAAGGAGAAGAAAAATATAGAAGCGCAGCGCATGCTCGAAGCGCAAGCTCGGCACGCGCAGTGTCGTTCTGAAGGCTAGCCACGCTGGTCGTCGCAGCCACGTCGCTTGGCTTGCCGCCTTCGCCCTTCTGTAAAAGTAGGGACGACAGTACGGCTCGTACGGCCGCCGTCGCGTCCTCCTACAACACCTTTTCAAGTTTGCACTTTCAAGGAACAGTTGCCGGAAGTATCTCTTCCAACTGAGTCACGCTGGGGGCTACAAGCAGTCGAGTACTACCACAGGCATTTTGTGGGCATCAAGGATGTGGTGAGTGGTTGGTCAGCAAACAAGAGCACGATGGAGAGAAAGGCTGCAAATGCACTGGGCAAGCTGGCCCTGGTGGGAAGCCCACTTCACATTTTTGGCTGATACGATTGAGAAGCTTCTAGTGAAACCCTCACTCGGAATGTCGGTCTCATTGTGGCAGTCCAAGATCCGCCCTCCGACATAACGGTTGCCAAAAGGGTTTGGAGAAAGCTTCAATCAGTCTTGGAAAAGAATACCGGGTACTCTGTGCTCAAGAAAGTGTCGGAAGTTCTCAATGCCCAACATTCTGGAATCCCAAAGCATGTGAAACCACTGAACATTCTGTTGTATAAGTGTGCGCCGCTTACATTTGTGGATGTTGAATGCTCATTTTTTGCGTGTAAGCTGATATTCAGCGTCGGAAGGCGCAAATTTTTTCTAAAAAACCTCGAGATGGTGCTTGTTTGCTGCTGCTTCCATAATTTGTCTTGTGTCTAGGCAGACACCATGCAGGAATGTTGAATATGGGTACGTGCTTATGCAGTATGAAGTATCCGGGAAACATGGCATACCAACCTACTTCCCTATTATAAAAGCAAAATGCAGTGTCATAGCTACTCGGCAAGCAATGTTAGTGCCTATATCTGCCTAAACCACACCTTTTAGTTCCTATAAATGTCTAAACTGCACCTTTTATTTGCGTGCTATAGGCGCATAAAACAGCGTTTTATTAGTGCCTAAAAATCCGATCTCGAATAATCAGCTTTGAAAACTTCTGTACAGTTGCAGGTTCATTCACTTGTCTCAGTAGCTCAGTGGCTATGGCATTGTGCTCCTGAGCATGACATTGCAGGTTTATTTTCAGCCACCACAGCTGCTTTTGATAGGGGCAAAAAAGCAAGAAATGCTTGTGCACTTAAATTTAGGTGTAACACGAAGAACCCCAGGCAGTCAAAAATTATTCTGGAGGCCCCACTATGGCATCCCTCGTAACCCATGTGTTGTAACGAGACGTTAACTCCTATAATTTTTTTTTTAAGGAAGCTTGTGCTTTTCTTTTGTGCTTTTAGGAAGCTTGTGCTTTTCTTTTGTGCTTTTAAGGAAGCTTGTGCTTTCTTTTTTTTTCTTGTAATGTATGTCATAATATTGAGTGGTTAGCCACAAAATTTGTAACATCAAAATTTTTTTAGCAGATTTTGGAACATCTCTTAAAGGTTCAGTAAATGAAAACATCAAGTCGAGCTAGATTGAAAGGTTAGGCTTCTGAAATAACAAATTTGTCATTTGTAGCAAGAGCAGATTTTTTTGTAGGCGAGAAAATTATGAAAATAGAAAAGTGGATTGGCACCACCCATTTTGGACTATGGTACTTCTCGTGATGCGTCAGCACTTGCTGATTCATAGAGAACGGCAGAGACCTAGGTCACTTGGAGATTACATCAACTCTTACATTCTGGAGCAGGCAATTAAAATTGAGAAGAAGCAGCGGGACGATCGACTCATTACGGGTTGTTAGACATACTGTAGTAAACCTAAAATATTTCTAGCCAATATCAGCACGTAATGAATATATATTCTCATAACAAACATTGTATATGGGACCTTCAGTGGCAATTTTCTGCTCAACCAAGTCATATATTGGCTCACATAAAGCTATACTGGACTTATACACGAATAATCTATCCATCTAGCTTGGCTTCATACTTCCCTTTAGTATCTCAATAATGCCGATGTAAAAACCAGGGTGTTTTCCAAGGACAAGACATCGCTTCAGGTGCTATACCTACAATTGTGCACACATCATTCCTCTAAGTCATGAGCACTAATGAAAATAACGGCATTTGAAATTTGCTACATTTGCTACGAGTTAGACTCATTATCATACTCTATTACACTTGTGATGCAGATTCAGTCTGCATAAAGCATCTTAGAAGAAAGGTGCTAGAAGATAGTATAGTGTGTGGGCTTTTTCTGGGGGCTCCAGCAATTTCCTCCTTTTGATGTTCTTGATTGCAATTATTGGTATCAGGCTAATTTTTCAAATGGCTGGGTCTTCCTTAAAGGGACACTGAAGGGAAAAATAGTTTGAACTGTATCAGTGAATTACTCTTCTAGAATACTGAGAAAGTCTACTCCTGTCTGTCCTGAGTTGAGGCTTGGTGAGCTGGAAGAGACAAAAATGAAACATGGGTGGTGGCACCACCTCAAAGTTCCAACAGTTTCCCGCACTAGCTTGCCATCCGTCATGTATTCGATGGGGTCTGTTCTGACCTAGTTATTTTATCAATAAGGATAGACTACATTGTATTCTAATATAGCCACAAAATAAACTTGGCATGTCAGTTTTACTGATCTATAAGAGCCCAAAATAAAAAGAAACTTCAAAGATATGTGACATTACACTGTTGCACCGATGTTAGGGTTTCGGAGCAAATAAAAAAAATGGGATGTAGACTCTAATTTTCTCTTCAAATAATCGTGCGGTGCGTGAATGGAACAACAAACAAGTTCACATACCAAAGGGTTCTTGCCTGTCCTTTGTGTGTTGTCACACAACCAACACAAATGGGTAGAAGGATTCAGTGTGGCGATTTTGGCAAGTTTGTTATGCATTGAGAAATGGAATTCAAAAGCAAGTCCTCCTCCTTAATGTTCGTGTCTGCTTGCGCAAAAACTATTTTGCAAGGCTAGAAGCAGCGCCACTTGCTGAACAGCCAGGGTACCTGCTCTTGAACTCGTGTTCTCTCTCTCTTCCCCTCCCGGTACAGGCCAAGTTTGTTCCCATGACTGGCGACTGCTACATAGTGAGCTGTGCCCGTGATGGCCTGGTTCGGCTGGCAGAACTCTCCTCGACGGGCGTCTGCAAGACAACCAGGAGACTTGCTCAGCATCGTGCCACCGCTCACAAGGCAAGGGCTTGTTGCAGAAAGTGCCACGCAGTTGCATGCCCACTCCGTTGCATAAAAAGAATTCATGGCAAGCTGTTCTGGGGCCTATTCACTTTTGGGTATACGCTCACTTTCACTATATTTTGCGTAACTCGGCACCAGATGTGTCAGCATATACGGCTGACAGTGTTCCTGGCTCTGTGGCCAACCTTGCTGTCTTCTCACGATGTGAGGAATGCTGTCGGCTCTATAGTTCACCATGTCTGGTGATGAGCTACGCGAACTTTCGCGAAAGTGATCGCTTCAGAATACTGCTGCCTGGTTTACCATGTGTGCTGTACAGTCCACTGTTATTTGGCTACCAGTTACAAGTGAATTACAGCGTGAAGGCATGCAAACCATTTTTTAATGCATAGATGTCAGCCTAATGTGTCCTATCAGCCACGTTTTTCTCTTGATAAAGCAGAAGTGTTTCAGTTATATTGGCTTTATTACCAGGTAGGTGTTCTTTTTAATAGTGGACCATACTGTACATTTGAGATTATGTCCTAAAGTGTGTGGTGGGGGCTTTAGTTTGCTTTAGCAGAATGTGCATCTGGTTTGGGAAAACTATTGACACCTGTCAAGTTGCCCTGTGGCATCCTAGAATGAGGTAGCGAATAGGATGTTGCGTCACTTTAGAAGACAGGTAAAAATTGCATTTCTGGATCAATCACTAGCTTGTTTGTACGGAAATTTTGTGCAGAAGAGTCACTCAATGTATTTTGTTAGTACCTCATTTCGGAGTCTCTTTCGTCCATAATGACTCAGAAGTAGGCAGAAGTACAGTAGAACTTTTTGATACGATCCCGTGACAAGCGATTTCCCAACACCAACGTTCACAATTGAGAACGTAAAAAATGACAATACATTTACGCTTCCTTTTTTACGGGTTCATTCATTCCCGGAAACTACAACCTTTTGGCATGAATATTCATTACAACGCCAAACTGCGCTCATTGCATGGTACCCAGGCATTTTTGCATTCCAGCCTCATCGCATTGCAGCCACTGCGGCCGGGATTTGATCCCACAATCTCGGGCTTAGCAGCTCATCTCAATTTCGTTTCAGTCCCCTGTCACCATCTCAAAAAACTACGAAATAGGAAGATGACCCTGTGTGTCTGTGTCTTGTGCCGCAATGATTCATGCCAAAATGCCCTGCTCGAAGAAGCTGCTGACCCAAGCTGAATTCGAGGAGCGCAAACCGTAAACTTGCGGAAGCCACAAAAACAATGTGCACCTCAGGCCCCACTAGCTCAGCGCGCTTTGCGTTACATAGACGTCATCTACTGAGTTGAGCCTATCAAATCTTTTAGTAAGGTCAGATCATACGTTCTCCATACCTGCCAAGTCTCCCGGATTTGGATTATTTCTCCCGGTTGTACGGTTGACAGGAAAGTCTCCCGGAAATTGCACTTGCGTCCCGTTTCTATGCGTGTCCAATGCTTTGTCAGGCCACATTGGTAAAAACTAGTTGGAAGTTAATCGCGCAAGACATTGTTAAGGAAGTAGTAGGCAAACCCTATACATGCACTATTTCGTTAACCCCCCCCCCCGCCTGCCGGTCGGAAGATCTCCCGGATTCAGTTTCTTCGAACTTGGCAGGTATGGTTTTCACGGTTAGTACGTTTTTTCTCGTGCATTTTCCAAAACGTACAAACGAGGTTCTACTGTACATTGTTGTGGACTAATCGGTTCATACAGAACAGGTAATGTATACTGTGCAAAATGCAAGTGTAGAAAGAGAGAGGACAAATAGATTACAACAATGTTGAATCAGTGGCATTGTCTAGTTGCAAGAGCAAAACAGCCATCACCCAGTGCAGAGTTGTGTCACCCATGCAAGAGCAGATAAGATTGCTTCTACTCAAAGTTTTCGTTACCTCAGCACCACTACAGACCATCTTACATCTGATTTATTCTGAGTAAAAAAAAGAACAAAAGGAGTACTATTTTCAAACATATTAGTCACGCAAAACCACTGCCGGATGCTTTTACTTGTCTCCCAAAATTGCTGAGTACCTGTTGATATGTAGAGCGAAATGAAGCTTGTTGGTACATCACAAAAACTGCCCTAAGCATTTACAAGACAAATACAAAAACAAAGAAGCATACACATGCTCATTGTACTATATGCTTGTGCTCGTTTGTCATTGTGTGGGTCTTCGAATACTTAGCGAAGTTAATGTTACCACATGTTCACCTTCATTACATATTAGTTCAATGTACCCCTAGTCAGAGCTCGTAAGAGGTTAACAGAATTTTGAACATTTCTCTCTATTAACTGTGGGCATCAAATTCTGTAACTTTTAAAAACAATGTGTTTCTTAGTGAGTTACCCGTACTCCTTCGTATTGGGTATATGTGCTTCTAGCGTCTCTTGTGGGTAGTTCTCTGAGTATTTGCCATCTAAAAATGTTGGTCGATCTCAAAGATAGTGCAGTCAAAAAGTCCAGTGCCCCTGCTTCCCTTACGTGAGGGGTGACAGGGCAGAGTGCCATGCATACCGACTCTGCCTCATTCTAACTTCCAACTCGCTCAGGAAGACATTGTGCTTGATCGACTTCAACAGAGGTTGATTCACTTTCCAACTTTTAAAAAATGTTTTGTCTCTAGTGAACTTTTCCATGAAGCAGCCTGATTCTTACATTCTATAGCTTAGAAAAAAAGGCATTGCTGAAATTATAAAAGGACAGACAGAGGTGATTGTCTGTGTTTATCTTTATATATGGTCAGCGTTGCCTTTTCGTTTTGACAATGATTTACCCATACCAAACAATATATCATAGAAACTCTTCATGTCACAGTCGACTACTGTTCATATCACTCATATGGTAGAACAAAAATCAAGTTTAATTATCCGGCACTGCATAATTAACGGAAGGACAGAAAAGCACTCCAATTTGTCCTCACTTTTCTTGCCATGTAATCTGCAATAGCTGATGTCTCACTTAACAAACACTAGAGATAAAATGACATAGAATGTGATACAAACACTTATTCAGTACGGCACTTGTGTTGAACTGATTCTGTGGTATATCAAGCTTCTTTTATGTTTGGGCACAATCGCCCACACGCCTCACTGCCGATTGCAGTTTTACCTGTGGCAGTTCGTGCTTGTCACGGGGCTGCAGACTTCTACTTGAGCATTGATGTTGATAAAATCTTCAAAAGTGGCACTGCCAAGAAGGTGTAGAAGAACATTATCTTCGGGGAGCGGTAGCATTTTTCTTTAATGGCATCAGCTGCTGCTCTGTATAGATAAGCTTCCTACTACCCTCCGTTGTGCCTCTCTGCTTCCTTTAGTCTGTTTTGTTTCTAAGGGATGGTCCTGCAATTTTTATAGCGGTGCTCTAAAGGGACACAAAGAAAAAAGGTTACTTGAGCTGTATTAGCAAGTTACCCTTATAAAGTATAAAAAAAAGCTACTTACAGGGAGAGAAGGCATAAGCCAGAAGAGATGTAAAAATAAAAGACATATGAGCAATGGCTGTCTTGAAGCTACCACACAAGCTTGCTGCGGCTTCATGCATTTTGATTGCAGAGTGTTCAGGTTTTTCGAACATTAAAAATTTTGAAATAACCCTCTCAAAATTCACACATTGATGCAAGACATCTCTTCAATCCGGTTATGTTTTTATAGGACACCTAAACAGCCCCTCACCAGGCCCCATTGCAAATTTAGCTTATAGTACACAGAAAGTTGCAGGGTCTCATCTAGGGAGTGTTTTACCGAGTGTTCATTAGAGAAGGCAGGAGAAATTGAAGTGTCTTGTTGCCATGCTGCCTGTAGGTGAGTTTCACTGCCAATGCACACTTCTGCCCCGACTAGCATCCGCAAGTGACACTTATTTCCTGCCTTCTCCCATACTGGAGATAAGGCGTTGTGTTACGTTTGTCACGAATCCCATCTTTCTTTCTTTTTCCTTTTCCTCTCCTTCTCTTTTTGTTGCACAACACACTTCCAGTGACAGTATGGCACATTTTGCATTGGACAATTTACCGAAGTCACATGCCATAATTGGTGACATTACATGCAGTGAGTCTTACGTAGAAGCATTTGTGTTTGTGACCGGTGACTCTTTAGCTGGAAGTCGAGCTCCCTCGAGAGTAAGAAAGCGTGGGCTCGTGTTTGAAATCTTGGCTGTCTTCACACCGTGCAGCCATTCGGTACCTTGCTAACACGATAGCACATTATCTATGCGCCGCACTTGTCAGTTTG
The DNA here is from genome assembly GCF_013339745.2 of Dermacentor silvarum. NCBI lineage: Eukaryota > Metazoa > Arthropoda > Arachnida > Ixodida > Ixodidae > Dermacentor > Dermacentor silvarum. Next base: position 121,994,481 of record NC_051159.1, read on the forward strand.
CAGTGCGCAAACCTGGTGAGGAGCTCTTTAAAGGCATGACTTGATAATGCGACAAGAATGCCTACTCGCAGTGGTAAAAGGCATACAAAATTCAGTGCATCATCTCACTGTGCATGTTCTCAGTTTCCAGTTTAGTAAAATATCTAAGTATTCACTGTCATCCATGTTCTCTACTACAGCTTGCCATTGAAAACGACTCACCACACACGGTTCTCAGCTGTGGCGAAGATGCTTATGTTTTTGGCATTGATCTGCGGAAAAGCACCCCCGACAAGTAAGCCGCTTGAGTTGATGTTCTGCTGCTTGGTAGTTCTGTGGCTTGGCCAACAAGCTTGGTGCAGAAAATAGCCGATTAAGGCGCATACACACTAACGTAAAAATGCGCGCAGCACGCTGCCGGTGATAAAACGCAGCTGCGGCAAGGCGGCCACACCAACCGGCAGCGGGCCGCTGCAGCAGTCACGTGACAGCATAGACTCCTTGCCCTTTCTCAAACTGTCCGGCAGCTTACGTGTGCAGACGATAGTGTGAAACGAGTTTCCAGCTGAAACCGGACGGGAGTACGAAAGGAGCGGTCAGGCGGGTCCGCATGAAACCAGTTTCCCGCGCGGACGTCACGGTAGCGGCCAGCTCTCATTGGGCTCCTTTGTTCCGCGGCACACGGCAAACCGCAAAAAAATCTGTCCAAGACTCATCCCTCCCGTGGCAAAAAAAAAAAAAAGCTGCTGTGCGGCTGCTTGCGCAGCGTGCGTTTTTCCGCTAGTTTGTACGCTCTTTTACCCCTTCCTGGTCCAGTGATTTCTGTAGGAGTTATAATCCTTTGCAAGGAATATCTGACAAAGTAAATCAACAAGGCATACACTAACCTGAGAAATCAGAGGGCAAGCAACTCTAATTGTATAATTTATGTAAACTTAGTGCTGCAGATGGTTTCTTCAGAGATTAAAAAAAAAAATACTTGTGTTATCACAAGCCGAGATTAGGCATCATAGCTGCAGCTTTGGAGGCTGCTGCCTAAGGTGTGTAAATTGTCCTAAGTGTGGCATGGAAAGTCTTTGAATAATTCATGCTCATACACTTGCGGTTGAAATATAGAAGTTAGAAGCTCCACAAGCACCTCGCATGATACTGAATTTGTGACACATGGCTCTCATATCACATAAGGCTGCTTGAAAATAATTTTTTCCTATTTTTCCCTAAGCCCCATGTGCTTGCCTCTTAATTGCCTATTTAATTATTTTTGTTAAGAAATGTCTCTTCGTCTTCTCATTAAATTGCATAGAATACATTGAACCTCAATTTAATGAACATTGATATGTATAACGAATTAATGGACATGCAGTCGATCCCAGATATAGAGAAGTGTGTATGTGGCGTGCGGTGGTTTTGTTAAATTAAAACTGTCATGTAAAGATCCGTCCAAGTGGAGGTTGGGGTTGGATTTGTTTTGCCCGCTTGCGGAATCCTAAAGTTCTGTTCACAGAAAGCCTTTATGTGCAAGAAGACAAACCGGGTGGTGCTGCATCTCCAGTTCGGCGTCTCATGCCCAGTGCCACTCAGTGAAAAGATCGAGTGTCGTCCACGCTTTGTTGTGGAATGCGTATCGGACTGGGAGGCCATTCGCTTTCTTGAAGCAGGGCGGCGATCTGCTCTTGACAATAACGAACATCTGCACTTAGCACAAGCCATGCGCATCAAGCAAAACTGAGAGCACCCTGCTAATTTTTCCTCCATGGCATGTAATGTCCTTCAAATTCCAATTCTTGTTTGGGAGCATCTGCCAAAACAGTGCCTTTTCAAATTTGTCGACATTGAATATTTCCGAAGACACAAAAAGTGATCGCGTCTTCGTTAGCAGAAGCGCACTTCCAGAAGCACAATGCAGTGCAGCGTTCGATATATCGAATGTGGTAAGTGAATGGAGTTTCGATGTACGCATAGTACATCGCTGTTGCTTTTTTTTGGCATGGGATTTTCAAGGGTATTTTACAACCGTTTATATAGACAAGAATTCCATATATTCGGGACAGACTATAATAAAACAAATCTGAATGTTTTTGCTGATATAAATGTGTAATGAATATATGCTTATTATGAATATCTGAGTATAACGAAATATTTTCATGTTGGACGCAACTCCGTTATACATAGCTCGACTTTAAAAAAAAAATACACCAGAAAGGGTTAGAACTTTAAAGGTCTGATGTTGCGCAATGTTTGGCAATAAGTACTCATTAACTAATTGCTACTTTCCCCTCTTTGTTTTTCAGACTAGTCTTAGTAAAGGAAAACGACAAGAAGGTTCCCCTTTACACAATATTTATTAACCCAGCCAACCCAAACGAGTATGCAGTTGGAGGTCGAGACCACTATGTCAGGTACGAACAGTGTTTATCTCAACAGCTGAGTCGACACTGCTTCACTTGTTTCTCTGATTTTGTGAATATGTCAGGTACGAATACAGTGTTTATTTCAACAGCTGAGTCAGACACTGCTTCTCTCATTCCTCTTATTTTGTTTCATCCACGCTGATAATAAATTTCCATGCTTTCCGTAAGATTGAAACTTAGTGATGCATCATGGCATTTTATTTTTCAGAGTTTACGATCGGAGGCTCACAAGAGAAGATTCTAATCCGATGAAGAAATTTTGTCCACACCATTTGGTCAGTGGCTTTTAAAAGCATTCATTTACAGTTTGCTGATGAACATTGTGATCTGTCATAGGAAAACTGACAGTGCATAAATATTGTTGCTCTCTGAACCGTCGTTAAAGGAGCATACCCATTTAACCATCAGTGTGGTATCTTACTGCACAGAGTAGTGACAGTTTATTGTCTGTGGTAAAAATCGATTAGCACACCTTAGTGCAGTTTAAATAATTTATCATAATGCTGCTTCTACAGCTGATCGCGATTTCACTGCATGAGAGAACAAGTAGGGCAGTATGATGTGGTGTGTTTACTGACACACTGCTGAAGTACTCCATGTCACACATTGAACATGCTGGCTTGCATATTGGCCATTGGCCTTTATTTCCAAAAATTAGTATAATGTGCCGGTGCTCTTTTAAATGTAGAACTCTTTCTTCTTCTTCTTTCTGGGGTTTCACGTGCCAAAACCAGTTCTGATTATGAGGCACGCCGTAGTGCTCCGGATTAATTTTGACCACCTGGGGTTCTTTAACATGCACTACAACACAAGCACTTTAATGCAAACTCTTTAACGGGAGTTGATATTATTATTGTATGTATCGGCACTAAAATCGAAAGAAAAAAAGAAACATTAGTTACAGTCATAGTGGTAGTCACATACAAGGAGGCATCTGTCACACAGCTTGTTTGGGGCTTGCAGGTCTTGCTAAGACATTGCTGTCTGCTAAGACACTGTTTTCTGTTCTCTCTGAAGACACCCTAGCAGTGTGAACTTCGTTCAGCATTGCAGTTTAGATCTCATTGAATTAAGTGCAGTTATAAGCAAGGGTTAAATTGCATTGTTAAAATCTTCTGGCCGTCTATCACCATTCATGCAATACAGCGTGTGCCAGTCTGAAAGGGAACAGTTAATTTGGGCTCAAGGAACAGTAGCCGCAAAAGTGTGACTTTGGATTCCACTCGCTAATGCTTGCTAACAGCCTCCAGATTTCAGTGCAGCAGGCAGATATTTGATGGCCCTAAATGTGAATCTGGTGTTTCCTTCTACGTTCTACAGCCACGAATGAATTTTTATGAACACAGCTGTGGAAGTCTGCAAAAAAAAAAATTAAAAAAAATCAGACAGTCTAAATTGGCAAATTCAGCGCAGAAAAGAATATATTATATTGTTATATATACTTACTCCTATAAAACCTGCATTTTATTTTAAAATATTGATATGCACGTTTATTGAAAAGGACGGAACACAGTTGTTCCGACAAAGATGACAAAGAAGAGACTCGTGCGCAAGTGGTTAGCTAAACTGGCCAGTGCTTCAGTCCGCTGTGTAAATACATTGTGTACAGTCTTCTGTGTCATCAGAGCTTCATTCGCGTAACATTTTCGTGGAGGACATTATGGTGATGGTGGACAGTGTGCACATCCTGCTCAAGTCAAAGTGTACTACTTTGCACTTCTTACTGCATACTGTGCAGCTAATCCTATGCAGAATCTGAAACATCTGATTCCTACAGGTAATCTTTTATTCAGTATTTTTAGCACCTTCTGCTCTTACAATTGCTGCAGTTAAGCTGCTGGTGCTAGTGTTGTTGCAGAGGGCTATTTCTTTAAAATTTTTAGCTTCAAGATGGGATGATGGACCTTACACAACAAAGTATGGTACTCGTAAAGCAGTCTGCAAGCTCGCTAATGCACCTTTTCTCAGTCCTGTGATTCAGTGTGGTAGTATCTGCTTGAAACATGATGATAATGCATTTCACATTCACAAGACACAATCCGACATGCCACCTGTTGCAGTGTGGCTACATGCAGGTGTCATATAATGGGCTACATTGAGAGCCTGGCACTAACTCAGTCAGGAATGTTGTGGCCTCATGCGAAGCTTGTCTATTTCACTTTGTGGCAATGCAGGCAAAGTTACGGGGATCAGGTAGTTGATGCCGACTGTAGGTCGGCTGGCAGGGGACGGGCACACCGATTCTGATGAGCTGACATCATTCAAGAGTGCGTGCACAATCTCCTGTTCAAATGTTGCTGCTGCCGTGTCAACAGTGTGTGGAACTCTGCATTGTAGAGTGATTTCAATCTCCTTGATTTAAACTCTCTCATACTATACTTCTCCCGTAAGTTTTCCTCCTAATCCCCTTTCGCAAAAGGGGAATGAAAGACCATAGGCTTTTCACTCAAACCGATCTCTCTCCCTTCCTTGCATTAGCCACCTTGAAGGCTGTCTTTTGTTTGGACATTGCATTAGCGGCAGAAAGATATTAGGCCCAGTGACTAGACATTGCACATTACCCTGCCACTGGATTAGGGAAACCTTATTTACACTAGGAATATTTGCAGTGATGCATTCCACTCGGATTGCATTTGAAAGGTTCTTTCATTCTCATAATAAATTGGCTCCATGCACTGTCATGCTGCAATGAAGTGCGAACAAGAGAAAACGGCTGCTTTAAGTATTAGCATGGCAAGACAAGGACCGAGGTGGAGTGAAGCATGTGGGGAGCACGCGTGCCCATCTTCTTCCGCGTGCCCATCTTCTCCCGCTTATGCTCGTCGTGGCGTGCGCACGTTGCGAATGCCTCGGGCGCCGTCGCAGACACGAGAGAGAGGCACTTTGCCCTCTTCCGGTTCTCGCCTACCTCTCGTGACACGCTTACCCTCGCGGGAAGAGGGGAGGTATCCAACGGGCGAGGAGGACATTCTCCTCGCGAAAAGGAAAGAAGAGATAAAAGAGCGCGACTGGGAGAGACCTGCTCTCTCTGGCGTCCCTACTTCTAACCTGCCGGAACTGATTTTACCTGCTGCAACCCGTGAGTGACCTCGCTTGCATGACTACCACACACAACGAGGCAAGCCTATTTATTCCTTACTACAGAGTGGACTTCCCTCTGCAAGTGTGTCGTATTGCCCGCAGCAATAAATGTTGAGTTGATTCGCTTGTTGCCTTATTCGCCCGAACTCTACGCAGCTGCGATCACACGCGCTACGGGTTGGGGATCGTACCCCCACAACCAATAGGACATGCGCTGTACTGTCTGTACACTTTGCCTTTGTCCTCGTCTTGTTGCACTGTCTAAAACAGCTACAAATCTACTCCAACTTACCCCCACCTTCCTGTCATTTTACAAGAGAAGACAATATAGAAGATTTAGTTCTCTTTCTGCATTCGCCAATCTTTTGTGACGCTGTTAGGCTTCAGTCACAAATGCTTTGAGAAATAAAGTGGGTTTAACGCCCAGTTATGGCTGCGAATCACGCACCACAATTTCAAGTAAACAAGTGCAAGGATGTTCCGCTCTGATTCATGACTCATTTCAGCATGACAGTACTTGTGGTGTTGTGATGGTAAGCAGCAGCAGCACCCCCCCCCCCCCAAAAAAAAAAAAAAAATATATATATATATATGTATATATATATATATATATATATATATATATATACATATATATATCAATAAATGCATGGTCGGCGGCCACCCTGCGAAATTGCTTTATGCATGGGAATATTGTTCTGTGCATTTTTAGGGGGCCTTGTTTCATGAAATGAAATTTTTCTCTTTTTTTCTGTGCAATATTGCTGAATGCTTTTTACCAATTTTTACCACAATACTTGTTTTTTGCAGCTGAACTGTGAAGTGCGAGCAAGTGTTTCTTGTTTGGTGTACAACTATGATGGCTCAGGTATGGCTGCACTTTTTCTGTTTCCTGTTACTTTACGACAGTTACCTTTTGCTATGCATGTGGCATACATTTACAAATGGGCACGTTGGAACAGTGTACAGTACAGCCAGACCCACTTATAACAGTGTTCAGGTGCCAAAAAAATTCCATTGTTATAACCAAGTTGCATGAAAAAACTCAAGGGGTATTGCAGAGCTGTTGTGAGAAAACTATAGTGCAGTCCACGTATAACGATATCACATGTAATGAAATATCGTTATAACGATGAGTGGACCAAGAGTATCAACTTATGCATTAGGGCTATGAGAAAAAATAAATGTCGCAGTTTCGCCTGAAAGGCGAAATCATCAATTCATCATAGCAAATTACGACCAGCAACGCCGCAGCCACCCGACCCCTTCATCTTTTCCGTCTGTCAAGAACAGGTGCCCTATCAAGTGTCTCCCCACCTTCCGCTCTCTCTCCCCTTCCTCCTTTCTTAAGATGGACATTTCAAAAGCTGCACACTGCCACCTCCGAAAAATACCCCCTGAAGAAGGAGCCGAATTGGCTCTGAAACGTAGGGCTAATAAATTCCCTTATTTGGTTGGAGTCACTCTCTAAGTTAATACTTTGGCATACATTGGAATGCACTTTGTTCACTCGAACTGTATTTTTTTAAATGTTTTTGCAGAGATCCTGGCATCATACAATGATGAGGACATTTACATTTTCAACTCTAAACATTCTGATGGAGCTGAATTTGTGCACAGATACAGAGGCCACAGGAACAGCCAGACAGGTGAGTTTTGCTTCCTTCTGTTGCCTATTGGGGAGTTTTAATAATAGCGCACCTAATCGTCTTTGTGTACCTAAAGCCTCACGCCCTGCTTGCGTTTTGTATACCTTTTTTTGGCATTCATTCGTACGCCTGGTGTTCTGTGTGTCCTAATGTTGGGTTTACAACACCTAAAACTCCCTATTGTCGGCCAAGGCGCTAAGGTAGTAGAAGGGAAATATTGTCATGTGTTGTTTTACTTATTTCTGGTGTTCATTCTCGCTGGATTATCATTGTCATCAAGTTTTTCACTCAACACAAGGCACACCTGCAAAATCCTTAAATATCTTGAACGCTGTCGCCAATTCCATTCTAAAGGAAGCAAGTCTGATCAGTATGTGTACGCATCACAGATATTGTCGGACCATGTGTAATGTACCCAAGCACCAGTGATGACTCGGAAATGTAGGGCAGAACATGTATAGTAAGTAGCAGATGCACTTGATGCGTGAGTTTAATCTCGACGGCTGACGACAGTGCTTGCCACTGTCGTCGTAATTTGAGTATTGCTTGTCTTTGTGGGTACAAGTTCACCCGGTAGATTCTTAACGCTTTTGGCAGTGAATGGTACTCCATCAGCTACTACTACAATCCACCACTACAATGTGAATACTATCAAGTGAAAGCGATTAACTACACTTGTGGAATACCAAACAGGTCAATCTTAATCTAACTCATTGCTCAGTAATGGTAATCCAGCAGGGTCACAAAAAGGAAAGTAGGGTGGCTGCTCTCAGTGTTAGTTGCTGCTTATCGGTAAAGTCTTGTACAGGTGTCACACGGGCCACGAATGGCCGGAAATAGCTGTGTGCAGTGCACTGGCTTCATACACACATCGCTGCAGCAAAGTACATTGTATTTACACCATCTTCACAAAACTTGCAGGAACATTCTCCATTGTACTCGATAGTCTGTTATAGCTGGGTTTTTTAAAATAGGAGTTAATTTGCTGCATTGATAATACAGGCAAACCATACTAGGTGGCAAGAATAGTCTGTTATATTTGAAAGTATGTTGTATGCGGGATGCGTTTTTATGAGCTTGGACTGTGGTACTTAATTTTACGAACCAGTTTAGGCTTTGGTACCCAGGAGGTAGATGCGTTATGACAGCATGATACATTGGCTTGCTCCATTCCTGTGATCGCTGTGGCTGCTATACACGAGAGCAGCCAGAAAGAATACGCACAGCAGTCTTTCAATTTTTTTATGAACACCGTCATCATACCTAGCCGGACATGAGGTCAGTGAATTTTGCTCTGTCATAATGTCGGTATAATGTCAATGATGCCAGGTTCAGCATCTTGTAACTAACCAAGATGAGCAGAAAGAAAGGAAGACAACAAGATGGTTTCTTTTTGCTCGTCTTTGGCACTTGTTTTTATCATGTTGCCACAACTCGCCCAGCTGTTCCTACTTTTGAAATTCTGGCATTTATTTATATTATTTTTATTTTCAATACTGTGAGCGCTTGCGGGCTGTTACAGGGTGGGAAAGTTCACAACACTAAGAGCGAATGTACAAACAGCATAATACAAGCAGCACAATGCAAACTGAAAGCAAAAACGTATAAACAGCATAGAAAAACATAAACAAAACGGCAGCAGAAACTGCGCAGCACAACGCCATATGGACAAAAAGAAAAACATTGAATTTAAACATATAATGATTCTAGGTTTCTTTCAAAACTCGCAAGCGAATTCGTACGGTCCACTATTTCTTAGTTAAGTTTGTTCCACTCTTCTATAGTTTTGAACAGAAACGAATGTTTGCAAACATCAACTCTAGGCACATAAGGTCTAACAACGTATGGGTGACAGGACCGAGGTGACACTCTGCCAGGAGGCCGCAAGTAGAGTCCGGGATGCGTATTTCCAATTGCTAGTAGATACAGCGCTCGACCGCTGGCGCCACGCTGCGCCGCTTGCGAGTACCATGTTTCTAGCCGCCGCTGTTGGAACGGAGGAGGCGTTGACCGAGAAAGCGCTGGGCTGGTGGTGACTAGCCTGCTGTTGGGATCAGTGATATCATAAACGCATCACTGTTTTGATGGTCCAAATATAATCTCACTATCAGGGAGGGAGCAGTCTACCCTGATAGTGAGATACTGGAGCAGTATGTTTTTATTTGGGCCCAACGACCGCCGCTTCGCGTCGGCGCCTGGCAACACGGCTGCCGCCGTGGCACTGGGGTTCAACCGACCGCGCTGGCAAACAGAGAGGAAGAAAAAAAGGAAAAGCATGATATTAAGAAGAAAAAAAATCGAGCCAGGGCGGGATTCGAACCCGCGTACAGCATGATCCCGATGCGAGCACCGTAACCACTCGGCCATATAGCCACGCTTCCAAAGCTTGCATTCATGCGAACCATATGATTGCGTTCGAGCGCCCTCGGCGAAAGAAACCACCTAGAAACGCGGTACGCGCGAGTTTATGTTTAACATGCCATTGTACAATTGATAAAAAAATTTTAGCCTGGCTATTTTCCTGCGTGAATCTAGATCTGGAAGGTTTGCCTTATCAATCAATTCAGTTCTCTCGTATTTAGAAAAAATAAAGCGCACAGCAAGACGCTGTATTCGCTCGATATGATTTACTAGAGTTTGTCGATACGGGTCCGACACTATACTCGCGTACTCCAGGGTAGGTCGAACAATCGTAGTGTAAGCCTTCAGCTTTACGTCAGGAGACGCTTGCTTTAATTTTCGTCGAAGCATTCCCAGCTTTCGCTGTGCTGATCCACAAATGTTGGTAACAACCAGATATTTCATCTTCATTGTTCGTCGAATTTTCTTACGTTCAATCCTGTAAGTAAATTGCAATGGGTTTTTTTTGCTGTAACACTCATGCAGACCGATTTATCAAATGTAATTTCCATGTCGTACACTGCACACCAATTAGAAATTACGTTTAGGGAATCATTTTGCAGGGATTGGTCGTGGACGCTCCTCACTCGACAAAATAACAGACACTCGACCGCGAAAAGGCGAACCTCAATTAGTGGGTCCACATCTTTAGCAATATTGTTGATGTAAAGCAAAAATAGCACGGGTCCTATCACAGATCCTTGGGGCACCCAGAGGTGACAGGCAATGAAGCTGAGTACTCATCAGCTATTTCCACAAACTGCCATCCGTTACACAAGTACGCCTCAATCCATTTTACTACCATGGGATTTATACCGTATGTTTTCAGTTTTTGAATAAGTTTTACGTGGCAGACCTTATCAAACGCTTTTGAGAAACCCAGAGCAATAACGTCAACTTGCTCTTTCTGGTTTATAGTATCTGCAAAATACTGAATTGTCTCAAAGAGCTGCGTAACAGTTGACAAGCGCCTTCGGAAACCATGTTGTTTAGCATAGAGTAAATTATCTTCGGCACACTGAACCAGATATTTGTTAATTACATTTTTAAGTAGTTGCATATTTGTTATCGAGATGGGACGGTAATTACAGTAAAACCTCGATAATTCGAGAAACCATCTTCGAATTAACCGAAATGAATAATAAAAAAAGAAAACAAGCAAGAAGCAAAAAAAATCACCTTTTTCTGTAATCACCGATGCGGATTACTGGTTCGCCGCCCTAGTTGCTATCTGGCTCAAAAAACGTAGTATCTGCAAAAATATGTTATCGTGCCGCGAAAGTGGGCGTGGTGGTTGACTCCAAAATCCGGACATCAAAAATGCACCATCAATTGAGTTCATGCTCGCACCCAATTTTTTGGACGAATTGAGAACCCAAAGAACATCGCTCTTTCTTTCCTAGCTGCGCTACCCAATCTTGGAGGCCGCCATGTTGGATTTTGCACTGGCTTGAACAGCGCAAGATTAGAACGCGCGCGCAATCCTCCCTCGGAGGCCATCAGTAACCATTTATGTTGTTTAGCATAGAGTAAATTATCTTCGGCACACTGAACCAGATATTTGTTAATTACATTTTCAAGTAGTTTGCATACGATGCATGTTATCGAGATGGGACGGTAATTACTTAATTTTAGCTTGTCTCCAGCTTTGAAGATCGAAACAATGCGGGCAACTAACCAGTCATCTGGTAAGGTACCCGTTTCGAGGGAAGAAGTGAATATTTCTACTAAAAGATTATAAACCTATTCACAATAACGTTTTAGAAACGTATTCGGTATTTTATCAGGACCAGAACTTTTCCTCACATCTAGATTTAGAAGTAGTGCTACGATTCCGTCTTTAGAAATAATGATGTCACTAGTACGTTCTTCGTTTATCCCAGCTTCTTCTACCAGATATTCTTTCTGAGAGGAAAACACCGTGACAAAGTACAGTATAGACCACTTATAATGTAACCGCTTATAGTGCAGGACCGGATATAGTGCGGTCTTTTCAGACTCCTGTTAATTTTCCCATAGCACTCCATGTATACACGTATCGCTTATAGTGCAGTTGCGGGGAAACGAAATACCGGTTACAGTGCGGCTGCCTGGGAGTACGGAAGTCAGCGGAGACAGCGAACGTTCCCCTCAAACGGGCACCCCCAGGAGTGCTCGAGGAAGAAAGAGAGACGAAGTGGAGGAGAAGGGCACGTGGTGTGAACGAACAGCCAGTGAGGTTGAAACCAGAATCTTGAGTGCGAGTCGTGAAATGTCATGGCGCGCATAGCGAGCGAGGGCCATGAAACTGCCAGCGCCGGCCAACGCTCGCTTCACGATAACGGCAGTAAACGAAACTGCAGGGAGCGGGCGGCGCTGGTACGGCAGGGCGAAGGGCACATGCGGAGACCGTGGAATGTGAGGGAGGAGGGCGGCAGGGAAGCGGATTTCGCCTCGGCAACTCCGCCGCTTCGGTGGCTCCCCTCGCCCTCCCTCGTAGCTCCCTTACTTTCGACTGTCACCGTGCACACCCGCCGCCATGCAGGCGTTACCGCTCCAGACGGCCCGGTGCCAGCTCCCCGAAGTTTCGTTTTCTGCCTTTATCGGGAAGGTGATTGCCGGCGTGGGCAGTTTTGTTGGCCGTCCTGGGACAGCGCCGCTGCTTCCGTCTGCGCCATAGCCGCAACGTGCAAGGTCAACACGTGACCAGAAAGTAGAGGAAGCGTAAAGGAGAAAGAAGGGTTCACTGCCATGTCCTATGCGTGCGTGGCTACGGTAGCGTGGCTGAAACGTCGGCACGTACTCGCATGTTCTGGCGCAACGAAGAATCGGCGACCTTGCCATTTGAGAGAGGGTGAAATTTCCACCGTGGGTGTTTTTTTTTTTTTTTTTTCTTTTGTTCGCGCGCGACATTTCGGGGTCTCTCTTAAGCTTTTACTCTATGGCGGTGCCGGAGCAATGCCGGTCGGAGGCGCCGCCGCGTGATTTGGTTCGAATTAATGAGATTCGACTGTAAATTGGATGCAAACGTTCTAGCCGCATTCCTTGACTGTCGTATACGCGAGGTGGCTCGGTGCACATGTTTTGCATACGTGCGGACCTTGAAAATTGTTGCTTTGGTTATAGTGTGGTACCGCTTATGGTGCGGATATTCGCGACTCCGGCGACTTACGCTATAAGCGGTCTACACTGTATTTGTTAAAAGCCTCAGCCATTCAGATTCTTACCGGTTCGCTACAGACGGTTTCATTGACTAAAACACTATGTATCATTGGCTTTGAAGAAGATAAGTACCTCCAAAATTTTTTCGGGTTATGAACCATGTAATCAGTCAGCGTAGACGAAAAGAAACGATTTCAGGCATCTTTCAGCTCTCTTCGTATCTGCGTGCCAAGCGGCAAAATCATTGCCGCTATCTTTGGAACTTTTTTTCGAGCACGTTGCAGTCAGCGCTTTAAATGAATAATATTGCGGGTTACCCACGGGTTGGCCCTTTCTGTTCGCTTTACTTTCCTGGGAACGAAGCCAGATAAACAATGTGATATCAGGGACTTGAAGTGCTCCCACAATTTATTTACATCTTTTTCCTGTGGAAGCATGTTGAAACCTACTTCCAGAGCATCCAGAATTGATGTGTCATCAGCTCGTTGAAAATCGTACACGTATGCTGTTCAGGCTTTAGTTAATTTTTCGTTTGTCGCACTAAGGACAACTACTACAGATTTATGGTCTGATATCCCATCTTCAACAGTCACATCATGGATGAAAGTTTTATCAAACAAAAATATGAGCTCTAGAATTGACTGGCAATTGTCTTGTATCCGTGTTGGGCAATTCACTACTTGTACTATTCCCATTATTTCTAGCTTTACGTCCACGTACAAACGATTTAAGGAACCTGGAATTCGTCTATTCCACTCAATACCCAGTAAATTGAAATCGCCCATAAGTACTACAGTCGAATCTCCCTACAACGAATGCCGCTACGCCGAAATTTCCACCACAACGAATGTTTTCCGATTCCCTATCAGCTGCCCATAGAAAGTAATACAAAAGAAGTATCTCCATAACGAAGGTGTTTCATGCGCTTCAACGAACTTTTCGAGAATGAAACTGGGATTGAATTGAAATTGGAACTGCCGGGAGTAGTCAAATTAGAAGGCCCTTCCAAAGCTGTGACAATCGTATGTCCGCTTGAATGAGGTTTTCGCGAACGAAATCAAGTTCAACGTACCGATTTACGCCACTGCAATCCATAGCCACGCGTGGTCATCACACGCCTGTGCGCAAATGCACAGGTTCACCACAATCTCTGCCATTTTCAGTGGTGCGTGTGTCCGGTCGAAATGGCTACGTCAACAAAAAAAGCGTAAATTTCTCTCTCTCGAGAAGGCACATATGATCGCCGAGGCAGAATGCGGAAGGAAAAAATTTCGCAGTTTCGAAACATTGCCTGCGATAGCATATTAGTAGACAGCTATACAAACTAAGGATCGTAGTTTTATCGGCTGTATAAACTTGTAAACATTCACTTACTAACTAAATTACCAAGCACGGTGTCATGCGTGCACAGGTAAACATGAACACATCTCGCTCGATGACTGCGGAAACTCGCTGTCAACATGCTGGAATTAGAGGGCGCAGCAATAGCAGCGAGCGAATTGACCTCCGTGCCGTCTGTTGCTTCAACGCTAACTAAAAAAGCACAGCACACACGACTCTACCGGTACTACTTGCACTTTGCCCACATCGCAGATTGCTTTGAAGATGAGGCATGCGCGGGCGCGCACTTCATGCATGGCGCAGATTGCTTTTAAGATACTGCGGCCGCGCCGCAGCCGCTGTTGTCAACATGATGCCAACATGTCGTCTGGGAAAAATGACAACCTGCTAGACACACTGACTCCAGCGACTGCTTTGAAAGTAATGGATCCTTTTGACCTCATCTTAAAAGTTAACAGAGCCCACGACAATGACATTGCGATGGCTCTTTTAACGGACTGTGAGACTCTCGTAACACCTTTGCTTGCTGTGAAGCGTAATAAATCCAGGCTTACCGACTTCTGGAAATAAAACATCTGGTAAGCGCAAGCTTGCCAAGTTTGCCGACTTTGTCATAAATATTGTTACGGGGACATTTACAGAAAAGGGGGTTTATTTACACTATTTACAAGGATACTAAAAGTTGGACAGCAACAACAAAGATGGCGAACCAGTTTCACTTCTTCCTCATCTCGTCGGCTCTATGCTTCCGCATCTTCTTTGTCCGCAGGACAACTGGCTGGTAACACTACCCTCGGGCGGCGAAAGCACTGACTCGGTGCAGGTGAACGGAGGCTACATAAAAAAAATAAAGCTAGCACACGAAGTATTAAGGGGTGTCCGGGGCACGATAGGGCTTGAGGCGGACGTGTACAATGTCTGTGCAGGGATGAGCAGAGGATGACGAAGTCAGTAGTGGAGCGATTTCATAAGTGACATCAGTCACTTGGCGGCACACGAGATATGGACCGGTGTACTGGAAGAGCAGTTTTTCGGATAAGCCAACACGCCGTGTTGGGGACCACAGGAGAACGAGCGATCAAGGGACAAAGTGGGTGGTCCTGTAGTGGCTGTTGTAGCGATACTGCTTGTGATAATTGTGAAACCGCTTCATTAATTGCGACGGTGCATGTGCCGCAAAATGAGAGTTTCGCGATTGGCCGGGCACGTGCGCTGAGTTAGGCGTCGACCGCAATGTATAAAAATGTTGTAACAGTAGCGCGAAATGCATTCTCTCGTTAAGTTGACTCCTGATTAACCACCTTCGGTACGTCTCAAACTTTGCACCCACGCCATCTCGAAGATTTCGCTGATGATGGTTTCGGTTTCGTTCGCGGCCTTGCCGTTTGGCATACGTATGTACATACTAATTTCGCGTCAATGAAGTTCCTCCACAACGAAATCTCTCGCGTGTCCCGTGAATTTTGTTGTAGCGGGACTCGACTATATTCTGCTTCGTATACAGTTAAACTTGGATATAACGAAATTGACAAATTCCTGAAAAACTTCGTTATAAAGAGGATTTCGTTATATGCAGCTTCGGCACGAAAATTCAAAAAATAAACGCTTGCCGTATTTACTCGATTCTAACGCGCCCTCAATTGTAACGCGCGCCCGTTTTCCGTTTTCGTCGAAGCATTCATCCTTGGAATGTCACACCAGGTACTGGATGCGTGGACCCGTGTTGTTTCGCACAAGCGCAAGGCATTAGAAATGATGAGCGAGCGTCACGATGGCGTCATAGCGTCGTGTTACAGTAGAATCCCGCTGTTACGTTGCCGGGGACTGCGTTTTCCCGGCTGTTACGTCGTTTTTCGGCCGGTCTTGGCACAGCTCCCATAGAACCCAATGCATTGGTAACCCCGCTGTTGCGTCGCAACTGTGGGACTGTTCCCGCATCATACGTTGCGAACTGCCACCCCGCGCCGGCCCAAGCGGCCATTTTGACTTTTCATGTCGCTTGTCTTGGTGGCTTGACGATGGCATTGGCCGCCCAAAGTGCCGGGGCCACAACTATGACGTATTTTCAGTTTCCGCCAGCAAAAGTATGGCCCTTGAGATCCGTATTTGCTATGTAAAGATGGTGTCTATGACGCGTTGTGACCCTAAAATTGGTTTTGGCTCATAATGTTCCATATAAAGTCCAAGGACAATAACGCAGTCGCCGCACGCCGTATGCTGTATGTGTGAGTGAAAACGTGCGAGGGGAGCCCTCCCGCGCGCAAGAGAAGCAGGGAGGTAGCGCGCCTTCTTTCGTTGCACGACCGGCGAGGGGGGAGGGATAGCGGGGCGATGTTGTACTGTACTCTGGCATCAACTGCGTACTGCACGGCGTAGACGGTAGCGCCGGCCGTATCTTGAAAGCGATCTGCATTGGGGCAGAGTCTAGCAGTGTAGGTGCGTCGGCGGCTCGTAGCTTTGTGCGTGTTGTGTGTTCTCGGCGCTCAGTTTGCGTTGAAGCAATAGACAACAGCACGAAGGTCGCTTCGCTCGCTACTCCAGCGGCACTTCCACACGTCGCCAGCGTTTGACAGCGCGTGTCCGCGCTCATCGAGTGTGATGTGTCACAGCATCTGCCAGCACGTCGGCAACATCAACTGGAAAAGGAGAGTACCGGCTTGGCAGGCTAGGCCAGCTGCAGCAAGCAGCAGGATCAGGTTTGACTGAAGGGAGGGGGAAAGGTCACGCCTGCCGCGGCGAGATCGCCGGGTCGAGGGCTGCAGGCCCGCCTCGCACACGCTCGCACGCACACGTGCGCTGCCTCGCGCAAAAATAACAAAATTTGGGGCGAAATCTCGAGGTTGTCTGCGGGGAAAATTCGTTATATCGAGGGGGTCTCCCGCTGCTACTTTGTTACGTAGAGATCTAATATACATGTGCTTCTATGGAGTAATGGCGGGGAATTGAAAAACTTCGTTATATCCAGGAATTCATTATATGGAGGTTCGTTATAAGCAGGTTTAACTGTAGTAACTAACCTGTAAAACAAGCCATGCGAATTTAGGCGACATGACTGCAATGCTGCTGCCGCTCCCAGTGATGAAGTAGTGATGCAGTGAAGGCTTTATAGGCACCGGAAAGCAATGTGATGTCCCTCCGCGTGGCGACGCCCAGTTTCCTGGCCATATGACATCATCCGCTTGCAATCGCGAAGTCGAGAAGTCGCTCAATGACACGTTCCCTTGTCTACTTGAGGCAACAAAAGTGACGGTCTACGGCAGTTTCTGTAAAACAAGCCATGCGAATTTAGGCGACATGACTGCAGTGCTGCTGCCACTCCTCGTTTTATATATTTTATTTAAACCTTTTATATATTTCCCAGTCCTCGTATTTGCAGGGGTGCGACGGCTGCACCAAAACCGTGATATGTGTTGAATTTGCGCCACGCTGTGCCAAAACGCCCGACCAGCCACGAAATTTCACGGTTACGCTAGCTTTAGCGGGAAACAAAGGCCGCGTTGGCAACCTGCAGCTTGTACATCTCCGTCCAATCCAGTCCGATCCAGTAGCGCAGACGAGGTCCAAACACATGCCCAGGCAAGACGTTGGCGTGTTTGATGGTTGGTGCCGAAGAATATTGTTGCTGCTGGTTGCAGTATGGTGTGTTGCATATGCAGTAAAATCTCACAGAGACACGAAGTTGCTTGCAGTAACGAAAGCAGTTTGCCATTGCCGCATTGGCTCAACAAGATCCTCTCCGTAACCGTGCATGCGGTCACGAGCGGAGCGGCTACGAATACTCCCCGAGAAACTCGCGTGTACGGTACAGCAAGCTACCCGGCACTGATGGCGTGAGCTTTGTAGGCAACGCACAAAACTAGCGAGGGTTCGGTTCCACGTGGCAACAGGCACCGCCTTGCAATGAAATGGTGCCGATTTTCTCTATCTCTCTCTCACAAACATACGCTGTAGACGACTCTCGTTACAACGGACCCTGCTAATCCACGTCAATTTCCGTTTTATCCGTCATCCGTAATTAATATCCGAAATCGTAATCCGCCTTGCAATGAAATGGTGCCGATTTTCTCTCTCTCTCTCTCTCACAAACATACGCTGTAGACGACTCTCGTTACAACGGACCCTGCTAATCCGCGTCAATTTCTGTTTTATCCGTCATCCGTAATTAATATCCGAAATCGTAATAGTATCCGAAACTGGAAGCCACACCACCGAAACGCCAACAGATTGTCAAACAGACGCTGCATGTTTCAACTGCCGCCGGAGCGTCGCGACACATCGTCAGGAAAAAAAAACGAAAGGAATCCACTCACGAAGTGTACTTTACACATGTCTGGCGGAAAACGTTGTGTGTAGTATACAGCTGGGGCGCGATCGAGGTCGTTCGGAGCGCAAGTTCAGTTTCGCCGGGTGCGACCTAGGTCAACGGTGCACGGCGAAACTGAACGTGCACTCCGAAAAACGATCTCCGATCGCGCCCCTGCCCTCACCTCTGCTGCTAATGTGAATTACCGTATATAGTCGCGTAATGAACGCACTTTTTTTTCCAGAAATCCAATGCAAAGTTGGGGGGTGCGTTTATTAGGCAGGGTAAACTTTATGGCGTTTTATAAGTAAGCGTTCTTTGTGAAACTGCTCCAAATTTTGGATTTAGTGCTCCAAAACGAGGTGTTTTTCTTCCGTAACCTGCTCCAAATTTGTATTTTCCTGCTCCAAAAATTGCTCCACATCCTATTTTGGCTGTTGCACCACTGTATTTGTTGAGCGTCATCCTTTTACATACAAGAAGCATGTGGTAGAATTCCTAAAACTTCAAAAATATGCGTCATAATGCTGATGGTTCTCACCCACAGTGAAAGGGGTCAACTACATGGGTCTTCGGAGTGAATACGTCGTCAGCGGTAGCGACTGCGGCTACATCTACCTGTGGGACAAGGAGAGTGAGCACATTATTCACTCCATGCACGGAGACGAAGAAGGCGTGGTGAGTAAATTCAAGGGCACTGCAATGGGCAGTTTTGTGTGGAAAGACGTGCACTTCCAACTGTCTGTCTGGTACAAGAGCACGAGCAGCAGGGTGGGAAAGGTAGAGATGAGTTGTGGGGTTTGCTACACTACTATGTGCAAAGAAGGAAACATACAATAAGACGAGCATGACACAAGCACTGACTATCTGTTGCAACTTTATTGGGCCTGTATTGGGTATTTGTACAGGTGTTTTTGAACACAGGCAAACAAAACATGTGGCAACGTTGGCATAGTAACAACTAAAATCAATTGAGTTACCAGACAAGAACCACAAAAAGAATAAAAAATTTTTTTCAGATAGTCAATATTGCAGAGCACATTGATTTAAAGGAAGAAATTCTTTTTCAGTGCAAGGCGACTGAAGGCTGACTTATGCTGTTGTCACCAAATTTCCTGATATGCTGTGCTTCTGATATTTTACCTGTGCACTGGTAGTGCATAAGATATAAAGTGGATATGTCAACGGGGCTTACCTTCATGGTTTTGTGTGAAAAAGTTGTTCTTTTGGAATAATGTGCTTCGCACTCTTGGCTGCCAAGGTCGCCATCGAGCAAGACTGCCTACATCAAAGCTGCACAGAGAGTGCCTTGCTTCATCAGTTAAACCCACTTGTAAAGAACTTGATAGTTGCATGAATAGTGGTCATTGTATCCGTCGCTTTCGTTATATGTGAACACGCCCTTCAAAACGTGCAAAAATTAGCGACACTGAAGCTGCCGTCGGCACCACTTCGATATTTAGATTTAATGGTTCCACATGAATATCGACAGCAACAATAAGATAACGACACTTGAGTGGTCGTTGGTCCATATTGGTCGAAATCATGCAAATAGGCTTAGTGCACGCCTGTTTGTAGTGCACGCAGTGCAGCATGAAGAGCTGCGCAAGGAGTGTCGTTGCCATGGACCCTGAGAAAGTACCAGCATGCACACCCGTGCTATCTCGGAGACCACTGCCGCCAAACGCTGTACTGCCTCGCCCTGAAGCACATTGAAGACATGCCTTAAAAACATGATTGCTCTAGCATGGTTAAAAGTGCCTTTCCTCGCACCTTCTGAAATCTGCGTGCGGCGCTCGCTTATCTTGGCGGTCGTATCTTTGTCATGGTTGGACTGGAGAGGGGGCCTGCTGCCATGCACCCAGTTCGGTCGTGCTTTTGGGATTTGAAATTTCGTGTGTGCCCTGCCCTCTGTTCATTGGGTTTGAAATGTGTTGTAACAGTACTACTTCTCGAGTGAAGCTTTTTTTGCAAAACCCCCTGTGCCTCTCTTGTTAACCCTAGCCGCCACCTGCTGCTGCCGTCTCGCCGAATAGCTCACACTCCACTGCGGGATGGTGGCACCATCTAAGAGCAATGGCTTATGCTACTTTGCCCCTAGCTGTGGAAGGTAGAGGGGGGAAGCCGGCCTGCGCATGCGAGTCATTTTCCACTGGTGGAGAGGGTGAGGGAGCCGCAAGGCGGAGAGCTGTGGTGAGGTGGGAGAGAGGGCACCGATTTAGATGGCCTAATGTTGCGCATGCGTTGCGCCACCTGGCAACTGCGTGGACGGTCGCATCCGTGCCTCCAAGGGGAGGTCGGGTATCCTATTGGATTGGATTGGGAAAACGTTTATTGAGCCTGCAGTAAAGCGCGCATGCGTACAAACTAGTGGCGCAGATAGCCAGCAATCCTCTTTCTACCTCTTTAACGCTGGTTGCGTTCAATGTTGCAATGACCCGACTAGTGGCACCCGGGCCATCTTCGGCCTGCGCTCTGCATGAGAACTGACCCGCCGCGCAGTCAGAGACCCCCTCTTCGAGTTCGGACCTCCTGGTGCGAAACACGCGAGAATGCTTAGTCAAATACTGACAACACCACGCACTACCAGTTAGGCGGGAGGATAATGCCCCCACCTCACCCCAAAGTGAAACATCCCCAGGCAGTCGTTTGGCGAACACTGCAGACACACCTTCCCCAGTCTGGTGTGATTGCGGCACATTTTCCCCGCACAATACCCCAGTGCCCTTTGCAAGTTATGTCAGGCAACTAGAGCAAAGCTCTCGCACATGTTGTGGTAGTGTCGTATTATAGCAGCTAAAATGGCAGTAGCTCCGGAGGCTCTTCTGTCGAAGTGGGCTGCCACTCTGCGCAGCTCCAACTTCAAGACACAAGACAGAGCGGGCCCGAGAGGCGGCGACGAGGCTTTTGGGCGCACGGTAAAAACGCCAGGTGGTCATAAGTTATCCTGGGTCCCTCACCATGGTGTGCCTCATGATCAGATCATTTAGCATGTAACACCCCAGAATTTATTTATTTATTTTTAATTTTATTTTTTCATGTTGCCCTCATAGGTGAACTGCCTGGAACCTCATCCCAGCTGTCCTATACTTGCCACAAGCGGGCTTGACGAAGATGTCAAAATATGGGTGCCTTCTTGTGAGGACCCTCCAGACATGTCAGACCTAAAGACGGTGAGCGTCTATATTGCCACGTGATTTTCATACACAGCCTCAATCATTTGCTTTTGGTGCACGACTTTGTTATCATGTGTCTTTTATCGCTCGAGGAACACACCTGCGGTATTACGGAGAATAGGTCAGTCTCTTAGTCATTCTTTCCAGGTAGACAGACCTATTGTATCAGTTTGTAGGCACACTAGTAGACGATTGCGGCATGCTCTAGAATTTTGCTTGTCACTGAGAGCGCATCGGAAATTATATTATGCATGTATAACAGTGGCCAGATGGAAGCATTCGATTTGAGGACCGCTGATGGTGCTTGCTGCTATTGCCGCCACCAAGTTGTTTATTCTTTGCTTTATTTGGGCGCACAATTTTACCAGGTAGACTTATCACAGTTTTTCAGCAGTGTTCTTCACTACCCACCTGCATACTATCACCACTGCGTAGCAATATGGTTCCCCTGGTGATGCATTCTACCAATGCTAACTTATAAGTACTTGTTGCTGGTCTAGTTGGTTCATACTTGGTTATGGTGCAAAAGACGTGCAAGTATGGGAAGAAACAAAAGGACAAAACAGAATGCTCCTGCCTGTCCTGTTCTTTCTTCACATTTTTTCACGTCTTGTACACCATAACGAAATACTGAGCCATGATGCTGAAACTTGGAGGGCAGCAAAGCTTGTAAAGAAGCTGAAGACAGTGCAATGAGCAGTGGAACAGAAAATAGCAAGTGTAACATTAAGGGACAGAGATAGGCAGTGGGAATTTGAGAGCAGATAAAGTTGGCCGACATTCTGGTTGAGATTTGGAGGAGGGATGGCGTTGAGTTGGCCAGGTGACAGAGCAGAAAGCCAGCATGAGTAGCAAAATGGGTGCCAAGGGAAGAGAAAGGTAGTCGAGGATGGCAGAGGGATGACGATCGGAGCGATGGCAAGTTGGTGTGATGGAAACGTTATGATTATTATTACTATACAGTAAATCCCCCCGTGTTACGATCACAGCTGGTACAAATTTTGATGTGATACGAATTCGTAACATTCCCCGGCTGAAATACAGTGCTCACAATACGAAAAAAATCGGCTGTTCCGAATGCGTTGCTGCACCGCTGCGGATCATACAAACGCGTAAGCAACAGCTAGCGGCGGCGGCCAAGCCAGCAGAGCGACTGGCACAGAAAAGCCGGCATAGTGGACTCTGGGCGGGATCCATAGTCGTCAAGCAACCAGCTACGTCACGCAGCTGCACAATCTCTTCATTGGTCCCTACGTTAAGCGGACCGGACCACATCACAGCCTAGCTGATGCTTTGACTAGTGAGAAAGTAGACGACGACCGCGGCAGCAGCCCCGATGGCCAAAACGCTCGCTGTACTCGGAAGTGCTGAGGCATTCATGCGAGAACATTCATGAGATCATGTGCGCGCACTTTTACGCCTTTCAGAAGGCGATTGCGACGCATTCAGTTGCATGCGAAAACATTCGTGAGATCACATGCGTACACTTTTACGCCTTTCAGAAGGCGATTGTTGATGATTTCGGCAAGAAGAAAACATACATGGTTAGAATCCCATTGATACATTTTTAAAGGGACCGCGAAGGAAAAAAAAATGTTGCAGTTTCGCCCGAAAGGTGAAGCAACGATTGCAATAGCAAATTAGTAGACAGCTGTACGAAGTAAGGATAGTAGTTTTATCGGCTGCATAAACTTGTAAACATTCACTTGCTAACTAAATTAACAAGCACGGTGTCACGCGCGCACAGGTAAACATGAACACATCTCGCTCGATGACCGCAGAAACTCGCTGTCAAAATGCTGGAGTAAGGAAGTGCGGCAGCAGCAGCAAGCAAATTGACCTTTGCGCTGTCTCTCGCTTCAATGCGAACTAAACATCATAAGCACAGTGCATACGAAGCTACCGGCACTAGACACACTTTGTCAACATCGCAGATCATTTTGACGATGAGGCCCACATGGGCTCGCACTTTGTGCACGTCGCAGATAGCTTTCAAGATGCGGCGGCCGCGTCCTAACTGCAACGTGCCGGTCGCTTGTTGCAACGCATCGGTCACTTGTTGTAACGTACAAGCTGGCTGCTCCGCTAAATTTACATGACTGCCACATTGAAATGCAACGTAAGATGCAGGAACATTACAGATTGGCGACCTATCAAGGGAAACTTAATACATGGAAGTCAATGGGATCTAGGTGGGGACGGCGAAAACGCAATGTAGCAGCAGGGAAAACGCAGCAGCAAGGGACGTATCAAAGGGGTTCCACTACAGTAAAAGCTCGTTAATTCAAATTTCGCGGGGACGCCCATTGAGTTCGAATTAAACCGAAATTCGAACTAACGAAATTCATTGAAAAAACAGCAGGAATTGAGACCGGGTTGTTGGAAAATCACTCAAAATATTTACTTGCGAAAATAATCCGTGATCACTGTCTGTTTCTCTTCTTTGAATGCGATCGCCATAGCCTTGTTTTCCAACGCGCGAACGTGGCAGAAAGCATCCTCTGCGTCTTTCCTCGAAGCTGAAGAATAGACGCGCGACACGCATAGCCTCCATTAGTTCCAAAGCTGAGGGCCACGTGGGTGCATCATCCTCTTCGTCATCCGCACCTACATCGACGACGGGCGCTTCTCCACCAGTCACCTGTGGGATGATATCATCGTCGGTGATTGTGCCGCAGACCGCTGCACAGCGATCTGCATCGACGTAGTCGTCGAAGGTCACGTCCTCCAGCGCATCCCGCAATCCGGCAGGAATGACCACGGCCTCGCGCTCGTCGGGCTCGCAAGCTGTGCCCTCATAGGTCACACAAAAGCCACTGTGGCGGAAGCAATTGGCAACAGTTGTTGCCGTGACCTGATCCCAGGCCCGCACCAACATATGCAAGGCCGTGAGCAGCGTCACATCGTAGCGACACGGCACCGAACGACTTCGTAGCTCTGACGTACACGAGGCCTAGCGACTGAATATGCGGCACACAAAGGACACGGAGACTACGCAGACACGTCCGGCACGAACCACCACACGATGCGAAGAGCGAGCGCAATGACGACAGTGACGCCGCTGCACTCGCGCCATCTATCGTTGAGCCTTGAAAGCTTGCGGCGGCAGTATACAATACCACCACGCAGCGGCGCGCAGTTCGAATTATCGATAGAGGAGCCGATGCGCGCGTGAACTAACGAGTTGGTTAACCCATAGACGGCTATATATTGTGGCCGGACCATGACCATCAGTTCGAATTAACCCGAAAGTTCGAATTTATGAGGTGCGAATTAACGAGCTTTCACTGTATTGGGAATTGTTTCTGCTAAAAAGTAAATTAATTTTTTCTTGACTTTGTGTATGTTTTGATACGAATTTTGGGTGATGCGAATATTTCACATGACCCCGCGAGATTCGTATCACCGAGCTTTTACTGTATTGCATATTATTCATTTGGAGCCACACTCAGCACCCGCTGTGGTACAGAGAAGGCTTGGTTCCTTGCTCTGTCGACCTGGCAGCCTGAGCCCTATCTGCATTCATCAGGTCACCTAGAGGAAGTCAGGTAGATGGGTAAGGGACACGAAAAATGGGAAAACATGGGTTGATGCTAACGATTCGGTACGTCTTTTTATGCGTTGATTGTCCTTCCAGCTGACTTCTCTGAGATAGACACATAGGAGCTAGACCAACTTTTGTTGCACATACTGAAAACCTGGCTGAACGGCCGTGGCGTTCTGCTGCTGAGCATTAGGTCCCAGGTTTGATTCCCAGTCAGGGCGGCCATATTTCAATCGGTGAAATGCAAAAACCCTGCAGTACAGCATCCCTCATAACCCCAGAGTGGCATTGGGATGTGTTTGCATCATTCAATGACCTACCAATCCAATCACCTATATGCATGTTAGAGGCCTCCCGTGCAATTGAAGCTATATAAGCTATATAATATTCACATTATGTGGCAAATTCTGCTCGGTTAATGCCAGAGGAACCATTTTCTGACATTGAACATCAGCTAGTAAAAATTTCTAGATAATTTTTTTTATAAATCTCAGTGCTTTTTGTATGATATCCAAGTGCATAGAGCTGTAAAGTTGCTTTATTGTCATTGCAAACAGAAACGCAATGCACAGCATTCCATAGGTATACATATGCTATCAAACAAGTGAAGCACATCTGAAATGCCATCATTTGCATAAGCATGTGTGCATGGCCTTTGTGCAATTTCAGCAGTGTATATCATCATTGCTTGCCCATGCTTGCAGGCATTGTTAATTGTGAAAGCTGCAAAGTACATTTTTCTTAGAAAGAAGGCATCAAAAAGAAAAAGTTCATTCATTCAACTGTTCCTTTTATCAAACTTTCTTCACCTCGTGGATCTCTACATAGCTCATTTGATTATCAAGATTAATCATACTTTGATAATTGTTTTCACCAAAGCATGTCATGCTTGTGCCCATACATGTATATATGAAAAGAACTTATAAATATTTAATGTGGTGATTGAAATCCTAAGGAATTGTTTTCCTATTGCTCTCCTCGAATTGTATATATTGATTGATTGTAAATTACTTCACGATACTTATGAACTACTAGGAACTGTGGTCGTCATGTATTGTGCTTTGACAATTTTGTCAGAGCTGAATGATGTTTTGTGTGCTCACAAATAAAAGAAATAAATAGCTTGGTTGTGAGTTGAGGATGTATTTTGTCCTTCACTTGCAGAGGGTGTGCAAAAACATGAAAGAGCGAGAAGAGGAGAGGAAACGTGAAGGGCACGAAGCCATTGACAGCCAAATGTTGTGGTATCTCATGCAGCAACTGCATCGATCAGCCCAGAGTCGAGTAAGATGTTTTCCTAATAAGGAGAGAACACAATATGATTTGAATTGCTAGCCTGAGGAGGTGCATTGTTAAACTTACTTTATTATTTTTATCAGGGCAAGGATAATCATGCTGACTAAGGAGTGCACAGAGCACCCACTTGCTGTTTTCGCTGGCAGAGAGTGAGCACTGTCCTCCATCCCTCATCGTCGTCGACGGCCTGGGTGTACTTAGGCCTGTCTCGGGTGGCACTGGCTTCATGGTTGCATATATCAGGGTGTTCATGCGCCATCAAATTTTTTTTTTTTTTATGCTTTCCATCATCATGGGGTTCGTGGCTTGTGCGGCACTGTTATTTGCGCCAGCTGCAAGTGTTTTGGCCACCATATGCGTCGCCATCTTCACCGGTGCGGCCGGCGCAGCTGCCGCCACTTCCCTACTGTTCGGTAGACTTAGCGCTGCATGCACATCTTCTTGAGATGATATCGGTGCCAAAAATGGTTGGAGATCCCGAAAAATGGTATCCCTGGGTTACCCTCATTTTTCTGCTTCTGGTAGTACTGGATTTCCGGGGGTAGGTTAGATTAGATCATGGGGTTTTACGTGCGAAAACCACAATCTGATCATGAGGCACGTCTTCGGACTCCGGATTATTTTTGACCACGTAGGGTTCTTTAGTGTGCATCTAAATCCAACTACACAAGCGTTTTTGCAATCCCCCCCCCCCCCCGATCGAAATGCGGCCGCCGTAGCGAGGAAATTTCCCCACGAAACGTATGAAAATTGCCGAGCGCGACATGAGCTCATCTGCACTTTTCGTCGACTCAGAGAAATCAGTTGAGAAGCTGCAGTGCTCGTCATCTCGTGACTGATTAGTGATCACAGTGGCGAGAGCCTTGCGACTCCCTTCGCAGTGTGGCTCGTTTGGCTGTACTTGGATGAAGACCCACGTCTTTATCCAAGTAGACATGCCTTTCACTACCGCCCACACATCCCAATTATTTTTTTGCTAGTGAGCTGGTCGGCAATAGATCGTTCGTTCTTTGCAATGTAGCCGTGGGTTTTATGTCATTGTACGGGCTACGGTAGAATTGGTCATCATCCTCGTTAGCTTCCACCGTGTTTCTGAGATTGCGCATGCATTGCACTGAGTCAAAATGGAATAACTGCTCGCCGCAACCGCTGCGGACGAAACCACGGTCGATATTGATGCGATCTTTCGTGGTGACTCCGCAGTTTTGATGGCGACCGATGCACACACTAAGTCAAAACGAAACTACTGTTTTCCACAAATGGTGTGGACGAACCCGTGGTCATTATCGACGCAATCAGGGATGGCGACTAAGGAGCTCTGAAGGCGCGTGCGGCCAACATGGTGTCATGTCTGGTGGAAAATGCATAAATGCACAAATAGACATGAAGCGTTCAGCGTTTCTGTCATTCCTGTACGGTTTCTGGTGTTGGCGATGCATACTCCACTGCTTTGTTTCAAATGGGCGCTAGCACTGCTTTTGCTCTTTTCCATCACTAATTTGTCGAGGCTTCGAGGGTTGTCCGAATTAACCAGTGTGCAGCCAAATACGTCCAAATTAACGAGGGTTTGATGCCATGCCATGCCTGTAACATGCTGTTACAAGCCACCTTGTTTGCTATGCCGCAAACCTTAGTGGCCTAAGCTGTTCGATTGGACGCACTGTGGTTGGTGGCAAGCCGTTGCGGGACGGTAGCCGTCAACATGTCTGCACCTGTAGAACTTATCGGTGATCGAGCGTGAGATCAGACGCACGGGCAAGAATGATGGCCATAGTAGCGAAGTACAGATCCACGTGTGGTCCCCTCTGAGTCCGAAATGTATGTTGGCGGCGTTGGCGTTTTAGCCAGCGGTTTGACTCGGTTGGGCCAGAGTAGGCAAGCTAACGTGCCGATCCCACGCCATAACACTGATGGCACGCTTGCATATTCGCAGTGGGGCAGATCGCATGTATGTATGTAATTTATTTTTCCTGTTCCTCGTATCAGCACAGCAGAATGTTGAGTGTTCTCAAAATCCGCAGGAGACCCATTGCTTGCTTATCGGAGGCACTCAACTTGTGTTTCTTTCTCATAGACCTGATCGCGATTATTTATTTTTTTTTTGGCCGATATCTGTGTGTAAGCTTCTTATGAATGTTAAATATAGTGAAGGTATTCTCGTGTCCAATGCGAATTTCGTTTAACGAGATTCAGGTGTACTAAGGACGTGAAGCACTTTGGAGGAGACAGCAGCCATATTAAGAAACAATAAAAATAGCAGTGCTTTTTCGATTCATATCTTTGTCCTAATTGCTAGCTGAAGCTTGCTTTTTATTTGTTTACTTGTTTGTTCATGCATTCCACACAGTGCTGTCAGAATTTTAACTTTACAAGCAATGAAAAAGGAAAATTGCAGAGGCTGCAATCTTGTTTTGTGCAAGATTGGAGGCTATTTTTTACAGAAAACATCAATTCAATGCATCATAGCAAACTGTGTGTTGACTTGCTCAGTGCAAGTTTGAAATAATTAAGGGGGGACGCGGCTTTCGCATCGCGAAAAATGGCTAAAAAATCGATTTTTTGAAAATCATATTTTCAGTTTCTGTAACTCTTATTCTATCTGATTCCGAAATATCATCACTGAAAACCAAGTAGAAGTGCTCTAAAAAAATTGTTGTATCAGCCAAGGTGCCGAAAAATTGCGCGGAAATCGTGAAAAAACGGCGTTTTTCAAGCCAACAAGTTGTGAGGCAACAAAAGTACATGCTGGAAAGCACCTAGCAGCTGCATTGCTGCCTATCTATCAGTGGCTCTCCTAACCTCCATAGCCATTGTCAATGGAAGATGATTCAGAAGGCTGCTGAGAGCTTCATTCAGTAACATGGTCGATTCTACCAAAAGAAAACAGTGCCTCACTGACTGCACTATAGGCTGCTATCAATGAGGCAGTCTGCAGATACAACGCTAGAACTACTGTATATTTATGGCCACATAGTTCTGCACCTCACTTGGTTTGAAACCCAGGCACCATGCTCTTTGTAGAGCAGCAGCAAAGAATGCCATACAAACATGAAAAAGGCAGAACGAAGGCTCAGCAGACCAGAGGCCACATGTCCCAGAAACCCCACGTCCCAAAACACATCAAAGATTACAACTTTGGTGCGTTTTAGAGAACTGAAGAGAAAGTGCAACTTTGAGAGCCGTTTTCTCAAAACTGTTTTTTCGCCTTTCTGCTCAGTTTCTGGAGCTGATTTCTTCGTTACCGTTTAGCCTATTTTGATTCTGTTTTTTTTTGTCACGTTCCTTGGACTACAGTGCAGGTCGAGACAGTCTCGCATATTTATCTTGACATTTTATAAATTTATGGCGTGGCTATTTGTTCACCCCGAAAGTGTGCTTGGTGCGAAGGTAACTTGAAAAATGACTATCTAAAAAATTTGTGTTGCGAAAAAAAAAAAAAAGTAAGACTGTCACGACCTTCAGCACGCATTGAGCTATGCAGTCAATACTCAACGAGCCTTCCATCATGTTTTTTAAGCTCCCCAGGCCCTCCAGAAAGTTCAAGAGAGAAAAATTCTGCTCAATAAAATGTTCTCAAGGTATCACTCTGAAACTTTTATGGAAGTATCAGGGAGACATTCTAAACATTTGTGCCAATTTTCATCAAAATCCATGAAGAAATCAGGAAGTTGATTTTCAAAGCCACGTCCCCCCTTAAGCTGATCTGCACTCTTCTCTATATGTATTTGCTTTTTTTTTTTTTTTTTTTTGAGAAAAGCTGTTGAGCTATAGAAGCAAGACATTCGACTAAATAAACAATCATGAAAACAAGTGGTTTGGAATTGAACGTGTTATTATGGAAGATGTTTTCTCATGCTTAGGCAGTCACATGTTTGCGCTTGCTGTTTCTTTTTCAGCAATATAACATTCTCTTTTTGAACCCTTGAAGGCGCGCAGTGACAGAGGTGGCGGCGCCGACAGCAGCACCGACAGCGACAACAGTGATGACGACGACGACATGGACACTCAGCACTCTGTGCAGTGCGTACAGTCGTGATGTGTGCGAGGGAATGGGTGCTGTCCCGAGCCACTGGTGAAGATTCTTTTTGTGTGATGAAGCAGAAAAAAAGAGACTGTGTGCAATGAACACTTCCTCGCAAGCGTCATTTGCTTTCTCGTTAATTAAACGAATAGTGCTGTGTGGTTCCCTGTGCTTACAAGGAGGAAGTGATTATTTCACCAAAGGGTTGCACAGCTACCCATTTCTTTTATACTAGTGTAGGAACGCTGCACAAAAATGTGAATACTTTACATAAAAAATGTGTGTCTGTACAAAATAACAGCTCAGATTTGAATTATGTGAGCGCCAATTTGCGCATCATCTACTGTTCACAGGTGTCGTGAGTAAAACTTTTTTTGGTTTGAAATATGAAGGCGAGAATTTTTATTGTAGCTAGTACAGAGGACGTTGGTTGCAAGCGTGATAAAGTTACTGCGTTGCAACTCTGGACATATGTAGAGGTGGCTTCTAGAGTATTGATGCAAGAAGCAGTGTTATCAGCCCTGGAGAGTACTAAGTGCAGTTTTTTCTGTAAAGGAGTGTTAGTTGAATAAAGTGGTTCTTGAGGTTGTTGCCAATTGAATTAGTCTAGTTTCCCAGTTATTTCTGGGTTTTTTTCTGCACATTTGTTTTTTGATATTAAACTTTTTTCTGCTGTGAATGCAGCCTTATACATGCATTCTTGAAACAAGTACTTCTAGCTTTGACTTAAAAAAGCGATAGTATTAGAGCCCAATGCCGTGTCTATACTGATAATTAGAAGGATTGTTCTAAAAAAGGTAAATGTGAAAAGGCTGTGTGGCAATTTTTTTTCACTCTAGCACACTTTTATACCAAACAGTAAGGCTTGGGAGCGGGCTAGATGGTATTCCATAATGAATAAAGATAAAGTGTCAAAGTGATTTTCTATCTCCGTCAATTTTTCACTTCTCACAACCACTCATTTTTCTCAGCAGTGAAATGGAAAATTTGCCAACCTAGCGTTAACTTAGGCAAAGAACTTCATGCTGTGGTAAAAATTCTGGCTGAGAAAATGTTGCAGTTTTGCCCGAAAGGTGAACCATCGATTGCGATAGCAAATTAGTAGACAGCTATACGAAGTAAGGATAGTAGTTTTATCGGCCGTGTAAACTTGTAACCATCCGCTTAACTAACCAAATTAACAATTATGGTGTCACACGCGCACAAGCAAACATGGACATATCTCGCTCGATGACAGTGCGCACTAGCTGTCGGAACGCTGGAGTGAGAAAGCATGGCAGCAGCAGCAAGTAAATTGACCTTCGTGCTGCCTCCTGCTTCAACGTGAACTGAGCGGCACAAACGCAACGCACACGAAGCTATCAGCACTCAGCACACTCTGCCCCCATCGCAGAACGCTTTTAGAATAGGGCCCACGCGGCCGTGCCATACGCAGCCGCCGCCGGAGTAGAGCCCCCCAGCCTTGCATGTGATGGAAGATGGCGCACTTTCTCCCCACTGGGGAGGCACCATTGTTGGTGAGCCACCATCGTCGGCTCACCCTCGCACGATTTCACTTGCACATACAGCATATGATGTGCGGTGACAATGTGATCGCCCTTGGACTTTACACTGAACATCAGCAAAGGATACTTTTTGGCCTTTATTAGCTGCAGTGGCGAAATATGCTCCTTGTGCAGTAGCGTAACGGCGCACGGTTTCAGTACGGACTAGCTTTCCAACCACCAAAAATGGAGTGTCCTTGCAGTTCTGTGAAAGTTGCCATGTTGAAATATGTAAACCGTACTTGGGGCGACACACTTTTGCTAAATGGAACGATATTGGCTAAGCACATGACAGTCGCGATTCTGTGTTGCAAAAATGTGCCAATTACACTTTTGACTAATGTACTGCACAGAAACAGTATTTCATTTGACAAGTGCACACGTGTGCTTCAATGCTGATTTTTAAAAAAAATGTGCAGATAGCAGTTTTTCAGGTTCTTCAGCATTTTGTAGCACATTGGTTGTTCTGGTGTGCATTGGTGATTTACATTTGCAATGCCGACACACTGTGTGAGCAAGAGCATGCTTTACTTAAAAGTAATGTCACAGTACCCCAGTGAAACAGTTAGTGAGTCTAGCACTCAAAAACAATGTACTATACGTGCTTTCATAATGGCTTGAGAGAACTAGACAGTTCATGTTTTTATTTGGAGGTAATGCGGGGTGCGTTGCAAGTAATGTTTAGGCAAATTTCGAAGTGTGTGGGATAATTGGGGACTAAATTAAGATTGATAAACCCTCGTTTTCTGCCTGTTTAGGTATCTTATATGATACGCTGAATTTTTTCTGTTACCTTGGGAGAACCAAACAGGGCAGCAATTTTATATTTGGAGAGAATGGAGACCATGTTACGGGTGATGTGCACAGACTTTTTTTTTTTGAGGTTTATTGTAAACATTCTTAACAATACACATACATTTAGGAAATTGTCAGAGTCTCGAATTATGAGCTTTGAAGATAATTACTGAATGCTCGTTTTCTCCATATTTTCTTGCATTGTACAAGGCGAGAACTATACTTCCCCACTTTCCTTGGTAAGGGTGTCGAATAGTGATTTTTGACAACGAATCGAATAGGGCCAGGAGCAAATCAAATATCGAATAGGTTTCAAATAATCAACAGCTGTTACCACAATTAATATAAAATGATGTTCACATCCCAGTATTCTTAAGCTTAGCAAGTTTCTGTCATTACATAGTATGTTATAAAGTGTTGTTTATTAAAAGCACAAATGGAACATTAGGAGCAAACTAGCAGTTTCCTCGCATGTACAAGGCTCTTAGAAGAGCGCAAATGATCGCCGGTATGGCCTGTAAGGTATGGCTACCTAAGCGACATGTAGCCTGCTCCACTACGCAGGTTCTCATGTTTTATGTCTATACTATGCCCGGGGGGGGGGTGAAAATTTATCTTACTTTTGCTCCAATTTTATGTTTAATTGGGTACAGTTGACATTCTGAAATATTCTAAAAGTATTTGAAAAATATTCGCATTTACAAATAGTGATCATTCGATTCAAAGGTCGAATCGAATAGGACACTACTCAATTCGTTATTCGAAAGTTTTGAATATATGACACCCCTATTCCTTGGTGAGCTAAACAAGGCACCTTATTTACATTTAGTTCAAACAGGGGGGGCATGTTGCGGGTGGTGTACAATCAAAGTTTAAACTGCAGGTAAATTAAGTGTATCTTTGTAGGAAATTACTTGTACAAGCAGTTCCAGAGCATCAGAAGCTCACTTCACAAATTGTGTGGGCGGTTTGCCGTACGTGCTTGAAAGCATTGTACTATGGCCATTATTGCAATGTTTTCCACTGTCCTAGAACTGCATGCGTCATTGAGTTCAGTGAAAATAGGGCCCCATGTTAGGTGTAATGTATGGTGAAAGTTTAATGTTTCTAAATGATGTGCTTTCGAAATAATTATCGAGTACTTATTTGCCCCTCTGTGTGCTTGCCCCTCTGTCCTTGAGGAACTAAGCGTGGTAGCAGCTTCATATTTGGCGGCAACATGAAAAGGGGGGGGGGGGGGGGACATCGCTTCTGATGTTAATGCAATTTATAATGCCTGTACATGGGTTACTTATGATATTGCACAAGCAGTATATGCAAGTTAGCATCATGCAATAAAAATATGACAGAGTTTTTATGTGCACAAAATGGACTCCCATTTCATAAGTCATATGCAGGCAACTTGTGGTTTAACTACAGGCACTTGAAATTCTTTTTGCAAATGCTTGAAAGAAGCAGCCTCGCTGGAAATTGGGCTGCGATTCTGCAAGGTCACACTAGCCTGCTGTGCTTTTCGGTAACTTTAGTCTGCAGTTGCTCGTACCTTAGCCCCCCCCCCAAAAGGCCCTAACAAATGGTCTTTGCTAGATTGTGCTGTTGCATGCTCATGAATGTGCACACCTACAGTGCCAACAGAGGCCGCGGATGGCATGCACCCAGCACTAGATCGCAGAATGTGTTGCCTGTACATAGTGTGGCAATGCATTTCGCTCCATTGCTTTTATTCTGCAGCGGTAGCTGCATGAGGGACATTTTGTAAGGCTGCCATATCAGAGTGACCAAGACTTTCGTATGACTTAGCTATTTAAGAACTCGTAAGTGGATTATCATAACAAAAGGATCTAGGCACAAGTCCGACGGATTGAAATGTCGGCATCTTAATGGACAATTTGCAAAACCCAAACACAGAAGAGTGCTGCATTGCAAAGCTGTTTTCCAACTGAAAAATCTCTTCCACACGGACCACTTTTCTTCCCTTAGTGTGTGCAGAGTTCTTTTAGAAAAGGTGCGATCAGGAGGGCACTGGAGGGTGGTATGTATAAAATGTCTTACACTCGGTTAGGTTTTGGCTCTTTTGAAAACTAGCCTGGAAATTTAGTTGTCACTCTTCCCAAAACATCCGCATAGTAAGGTGAAAAGTTATGTTCCTGTTGATTTGCACACCTAAATCTCCATCACAATACAACTTCCATGCTTGGCCGTGCCAGGCAGTGGCGACAGCTTGGTTATAATGGTTGAAAAGGGGATCAAAGGGGGAGAATTGGCTTGCACTCCACGCACTAGAGTATTCGTTTGCAAAGCAGGTTTCCTTTGAAAGCTGGCATTACAGTTAGTGGATTTTGAAAAATGTCCAGGGACCACTCACGTAAGTTGGCCAAATGTTAGTGCTACCAAGACTCATTCAATAATTATCACACGCATAGGGCACTGTTCTTCTCCCATGCACTCTTCTATTCGAAAGTCCCATGCACACGTTTTCTTAAACCACATTACATCAAACCTTACAGCTGGGACAAATGGACCGCTATCCCAGGACCTGCACATCCACTCTTGTGGCCACTTCTGGTGTGACACATATGCGGTGTGCTGAGCCTTGTACAGATGATGTAAGTTCTGGAACTAGGCTCTCTGCCTGTGCAGCACAGCTACAGCTGGAGGTCATTTAAGTCAATCATGAGCAAGAACAAGATTGCTGGGGTTTGCATTTTGTCTCCAGCTAATTTCCTGTGCACGTCACTGGCTGAATGGAAAGACTGTGGAAGGAATAGTGTTGCACAATTGGCAAGTCTTCCACCTCCCTGTTAGCCATGCAGCTGGTTCTCCTTCTGTTGACGCTACAAAGCGTGTACTACAAATAGTATCAGCTTTTCATGTTTTCATAAATGAAACTGGCACCACAGCCCCAATATTTTCATTGATTTATATACAAGGTCGTACGGAAATAGTAATAAAAAAAAGGCCTCAGTAGTGAACAGTCTGAGGAGGAATAAGACCTGCAGATTGCGAGTGCAGACACAGGAACGCACGTTCCATCTACTCGCGATGTGCAGCCACAGCCACAACCAGGATTGCAGTATTATATGCATGATCATGAGAAGGAATTAAATTTACGGAAGAATAAAAATGGGTTGGAGTGCATACGGCAGGCATTGCCAAATCCTGACTGGGAGCTTACCACTTTCGTTCAAAAGAGAAGTGTGCAATCATTGCATTCTACCGGCGCTAACATATGGGTTTAACGAAGAAGCTCAAGAACGAGTTAAGGACCGCTCAAAGAGCGATGGAACGAAAAATCATATGCACAGACCTTTATTGCATCATTCATTTGAGACTTTAGTGTAACACTACTTCACAGTTGAATCAAGGAAAGCGAAGGATAGGATTGGAAAGGAATAAACTTTATTTGTCCAACGGTATGGCTGTTGGTGCCCGGGGCTAGGAAAGCGAAGAATAACCCGTATAAAAATTTTTGTTAAGTCGCGTATTTCGTTAAATCAGTTCGGCTGTACCAGTCGGTGTATATATGTTAACCCTTCCAATGTATTTCTTCCTTGTCTTACTTCCGGTGATATCAAAATAATAAGAAAGTGCAGTACCTGAGGTGTTCTCAATTGATGTTCTAACCAATCCAAACGAAGTTGGGTGTTTGTAACTACCTTGTTGTAACTAAAACCCCTATGTATAAAAAGTAGCGACACTCTCCTCCGCCTTCCCTCCTCCTCGTTTCTCCTCTCTTTCGCGCTCCTTTTTCGACCGTTGCGCCGCCTACACCGCTTGTAACACGTGCACTTGTTTATCTTTCACCGCTGATCAGATTCGACGATCGCAGACTGTGTTCGCCGCTATCGTCGTGCTCCTCGCCAGTCGGTAGACGCTTCTCGGGCGAAAATGGCGATGGAGCGTGATCGTAAGCAAACGCAGCCAGCGCCCGGGGGCTCAACGGTCCACGTGATGCCATTAGGCCAATACCGACGCGGCGTCGGCCTCGGACAGGGTGTGCGAGGAGGCGGCGGCATTCTTCAAAGCGTGACGCTACTTTTTATATATAGGGGTTTCAGTTGTAACCGTCGTGGTTGTAACAAGTGGGTAGCCGAAATTTCCCTTTTGAAAACAGACATGTTATAAACAATGCATTATCAACAGAATTTTTTTTTAGTTGAGTTTTTTTTGTCTAGTTTTAACCAAGAGTGTTTATTTAGTTTCTTTCTCTAGCAATGTGATTTTATGCGAGACTTATCTGTAATCGTGCGGGATGACAACATGGCGCCTTCCATTCTTATGAGGAAAAGAGGCTGATTTTAATAGAATCCTGAATATTTGTGAGCAGTGCTGTGAAGAATCGTGAAAGAGCTCTTGTGGGGTTTGGTTGGTGAAGTAAGAAAGGTACTATTGCCAAGTGCTACAAGTAGGGCTTATAATGACGTTGTTTCACTTCGGAAACTGCGTCGCCCTAGCATACGTGCCGTATCTCCTCACCTACAAGTACTCCGGATTGTAAGTATTGGAAACGTCCCTGTGGGCCGAATTCTACCGAACTGCCGCTGCAGCTTGTTTATTTCACGCCAGCAGCGATTGGAAACGCGCTTATGTTCAAGCACATTCACCGCTGCCTGTCGCTTGTCGATATGCCGGTTTTGGTATTAGTTTCGTGGTAGAAACGAAAAGTTGTTTCCTGTAGATACCTGTTACCACGGTAGCTGATATATATATATATATATATATATATATTTCAGATGTAGACGTGTTCGTAGTCCGTGCCATAAGACGTTATTGGTTCGATATTGTAAGAGAATATCGTCATTAGTCATTAAGTCATCCCATAGTGTAGCGATTGTAACTCAAGCGAAAGCACACTGATTATCTTTCAAACAGTGGGATTGTATACGCTGAACTATAAAGGCGCACAAACTATACCGACATATTTTGTTTAAAGCCACTTTATAAAAAGAAAGGATGAAGGGCCACTAAGGCAATGCCTTGGTGCCATCATAAACCGCGGAAGATGTATCTCGCACCTGGTTTTAAACCATACTTAAAATCACCATAGTGACCAGGTAATTAGCAATAGCCGCAAAAACAAGCCACTGCAAAAGTGAAGTGGGAGCACAGTTACCGATGTTACCAGCGGCATAATTTTTCTGTTTTCATGATTCGTTGTAAATGTTTACGTTACTGTGCGCCTGCTGCATGCGCAATGTCTACTAGTTTGATTTGTGATTGCCGTCATGCAGCTGGGGCCGTATTCTAAAACGTTCCACTTCGGTGAAATTTCTTTTTTCGCTTTCAGGCGCGCGTTGATTGAGCAAAATTGAATGACGTCTGGCTCAACCAGCCAATCAGCTCATCCAATTTTGCTAAAACAGCCAATTATCGCGCGCCTGAAAGCGAAAAACAAATTTCGCCGAAGTGGAACGTTTCAGAATACGGCCCCTGGGAATGCATGATAAAATTTATGCCAAATTTGTTCTTTCCTCCCTTCTTTCAGATCGGAATATGGAGCATTTTGGAAGTGTGTGCAGGCCGCAGCAATGTATATCGTTATGCAGCTCTGCAAAATGTTGATCCTGGCAACATTTTTTCCCCCCGGTGATGTTTCCTCAGTTGGTGGATTTGATGTTCTTGGGGTAAGTGAACAACAATGTGGGTTGTTGCTATCCTCTAAAAAAAGGCAACGAAACACAAGGGATTTATCAATAGCTCACTGCTTGTGTAATAGTGTTAGAATTTTTGACAGGATGTGTGTTCCGTGCATCTATTGCTGCTTGAAATAAGGAAAATGCTTATATCCGCTGCTACAGCATGTTTTTTCTAGCAGTTTTTATTGCTGCCAGCATGCATGCCAGCTTGGTTGTCACAGAAATCTACATCCTCGAGTCAATGCTAAGCTGAAGTAATACTTAAAAAATCTGCGACAAAATGCTGTGACATTAT
This sequence comes from Dermacentor silvarum, assembly GCF_013339745.2. Lineage (NCBI taxonomy): Eukaryota > Metazoa > Arthropoda > Arachnida > Ixodida > Ixodidae > Dermacentor > Dermacentor silvarum. The sequence goes on from NC_051159.1 coordinate 122,033,093, forward strand.
GAACATGAGCTTGATCTATATTTGAATATCACGCTATGCAGAATATGATTAATGCAAGCTATTCTCTACCACGTTGACTGTTTAATGCTACAACAGTATGTTATTGTCTCTGCTGGTAGAACAAACGTGCAAATTATGGAAATTTTCACGTGGCTGGAAAATTGCCTCCGCAGAATTGTTGAAAATTTTTTTCATATATATATATTGACACGTATACATCTTTATCTTTCACCGGTGGCCGCTTTCCACCGGCTAACAAATGTTAAACGTTATCGCTCGGCGCAGGACGCGCCTGTGTCGGAGGTTTCTAGAACGTTATCGATGCTTCTTTCCGTTGCCTGTTTTCACAGACGCTTATGTTATCTGATTGTGTGACCGATGCGAATTATCTAGAACTTTCTGGAAGACACTCGGGCATCAGGGATTAATCTGGAACCTTCGATGACTCAGGTATAAAAGCCGACGCGTTTCGCCGCTGATCAGATTCCGACGATCGCCGACTGTGTTCGCCGCTATCGTTGTGCTTCAAGTGTAACTTGCTTTTGTGGGCACAGGTTCGCCCAATAAAGAATCAGTTTCGTCATCCCCAGTTTTACGACTGTTTGCTTCATCGTCACTACTACGTGACATCTGGTGGAGGTGCTTTTATGTCCTTGTACCGGACCCCCCCGTCCAGCCGTGAGCCAAGCCCACACCGTCTAGAAGACGTCGACGCCTACCCCGACCAGCGAGCTAGTCGCAGGCTACTGAACCTGCCACCGGAGTACGAACCCCTACCTGAGAAGACCAAGAGGGCAAAAGTCATGACCTCGGCAGCAGCTACCATGACAGCCCCTGTACCAACATCTGCGGTCGTGATGCAACAATCCAGGGAGCCGCCGACTTTCCGCGGTTCGCCATGTGAAGACGCCGAAAGCTGGCTGGAGGCATACGACCGGGTCGCTACGTTCAACAAGTGGGACTGCGACGAAAAGCTGCGCCATGTTTACTTCTCTCTTGAAGACGGCGCCAGAACCTGGTTCGAGAATAGGGAACGTTCACTAACAACCTGGGACCTCTTCCGAGCCGCCTTCCTGGACACCTTCACGAGCGTCGTCCGTAAAGAAAGAGCTGCAGCCTTGCTGGAAAACCGTGTACAGCTCCCGAATGAGAGCATCGGTATGTACACTGAAGAAATGACTCGATTGTTCCGGCACGCCGATCCAGCTATGCCCGAAGACAAGAAAGTTCGCTTGCTCATGCGGGGAGTTAAGCAGGAGCTATTCGCCGGACTGGTACGGAATCCACCAACAACAGTCCAAGACTTTCTCTCGGAGGCTACGACGATCGAGAAAGCACTGGACATGCGCAACCGGCAATACAATCGCCGTTCGACGCCACACTACGTCGAAGTCCAAGGACTTTCCGACGACCTACGAGACACCATCAGGGCGATAGTACGCGAAGAGCTGCAGAAGTTGCTACCGTCGTCGCAGCCTCAAGTTGCTTCCATCGGCGATATCGTGCGGGAGGAAATCCAGCAATCGCTAGGACTTCCCGAATCGCCGCAACCCGAGCCGGAAGCGCTGACCTACGCCGCCGTCGCCCGTCGTCAAGGCCCCCCTCCGCGCTCGCGCCAGGGCCCCGTAACGCCGCAGTTCCGACGTCCACCACCGCCGCCGCCAGCACGCCCGCCCGTCGCCCAGCGCAGCTACCAGAGGAAGACGGACATTTGGCGCGCCCCCGACCACCGCCCGCTCTGCTATCACTGCGGGGAAGCCGGCCATGTCTACCGCCGATGCCCATACCGCGAGATGGGCCTACGAGGGTTCGCCGTCAACGCGCCGCGTCCAGTGCGGGGTGAACGACCGCGCGACATTGCCGACTACCTCGCCGGAGCCCAGTGGCAACCCCGACGACCCTCACGCTCGCCGTCACCAGGCCGCTACATCTCGCCGCATCGTCATCAGTACACCGGTCCCACCCGGGGCCGATCTCCCAGCCCTTACCGGGGAAACTAAAGGCAGCAACCGATGGAGGTGCGGTTGCTGTACGACGCAATGCCGAAGATCCTCCGCCGACGACGACGACGATTCGCGAATCATTACGACGAGATACCAGCACGCCGCCTAGCAACAGCCTTGACAGCACTTCGCCGCCGCAAGAAGACCGGCCGACGCGACGTAGCAGCAGCGGAGCAAGCCGACGCAGCCGTGATCCGACGCCACGACTTAACCGTAATGCTAGACGACGGTCTACCGACTTAGACGTGCTCATCGACGGTCATAACGTCACCGCTCTCGTCGACACTGGAGCCGACTATTCCGTCTTCAGTGGCGCGTTCGCCGCCAAGTTAAAGAAGGTGAAGACGGCCTGGCAAGGATCTGATATCCGGACAGCTGGAGGCCACCTAATAACGCCGGCTGGAATCTGCACAGCCCGAGTCACGGTAAACAACCGCACTTACCCGGCGAGCTTCGTAATCCTGCAGCACTGCTCCAGGGATGTCATCCTAGGCATGGACTTTCTAAACCAATACGGTGCAGTCATCGACTTAAGATCCAGGTCGATAACGCTTTCAACGCACAACGCGCTACCACCGGATACAAGCATAAGTTACCATGCCTTGAATGTGCTTGAAGAACAAGTCACCATTCCGCCTCGCTCCAGCGTAATGATTTCCGTCGGTACCGAAGTGCCTGCAGACATGGAGGGCATCATCGAGGGCGATCATCACCTACTGCTCGACCGTGAAATTTGCGTCGCTAGAGGCATAGCTGAGCTACGTGCAGGGAAAGCAAGGGTGATGCTCACGAACTTCAGCCCTGAATACAAGCACATTAACAAAGGCACCACGGTCGCCTACATCGACGAAATAGTACAAGCCAGCAGTGCTTTCGCCTTCACGGATTCCAGTGCACCTGCAACGACGACTATAATACCTGAGCCTTCTTTCGACGTCAATCAGAACCTTCCCAGGCATAAGAAAGAACAACTAAAAGCTCTGCTCCTGCAATACAAGGACTGCTTCTCGTCGTCGTCAAAAGTTCGACAAACCCCTGTCGCCAAGCACCGCATCATCACCGACGAAAATGTCCGCCCACTCCGTCAGAGCCCGTACCGAGTTTCGGCGCGCGAACGTGAAGCCATAAGGCACCAAGTCGACGAAATGCTACGCGACGACATCATCCAGCCGTCCAAGAGTCCGTGGGCGTCCCCCGTGGTGTTAGTGAAGAAGAAGGATGGAACCCTACGTTTCTGCGTCGATTATCGTCGCCTCAACAAGATCACGAAGAAGGACGTATACCCCCTCCCACGGATTGACGACGCGTTGGATCGACTCTACAACGCAAAGTATTTTTCGTCGATGGACCTCAAAACCGGCTACTGGCAAATTGAAGTCGACGAGAGGGACCGGGAGAAGACTGCCTTTATAACACCAGACGGACTGTTCCAGTTCAAGGTCATGCCGTTTGGTCTTTGCTCGGCACCTGCGACTTTCCAACGCGTCATGGATACAGTACTGGCAGGCTTGAAATGGCAGACTTGCCTTGTCTATTTGGACGACGTCGTTGTGTTTGCCTCAAGCTTCGAAGAACACCTGCGGCGCCTTGAAACAGTTCTTCAAGCAATCAAAACCTCCGGACTCACGTTAAAGCCAGAGAAGTGCCGCTTCGCATATGAGGAGCTCTTGTTCTTGGGCCACGTAATTAACAAGTCTGGAGTGCGCCCCGACCCTCAGAAAACTGCGGCCATCTCCAACTTTCCTCCGCCCGCTGACAAGAAGGGAGTGCGTAGATTTCTTGGACTGTGCGCCTATTACAGGCGCTTCGTCAAGAATTTTTCACGGATCGCTGAGCCACTGACGTATCTCACGAAGGCCGACGTCGAGTTCAAGTGGGAGACGCCGCAAATCGAAGCATTTGAAGAACTGAAGCGACGCCTGCAATCGCCGCCAATACTTGCGCATTTCGACGAAAACGCCGATACTGAAGTCCACACCGACGCAAGCAGCGTAGGACTCGGCGCCGTTCTTGTGCAGAGGACTGACGGACTAGAAAGGGTTGTAAGTTACGCTAGCCGGTCGCTATCGAAGGCGGAATCAAATTATTCCACAACAGAAAAGGAGTGCCTCGCCATCATCTGGGCTACATCAAAGTTTCGCCCCTACCTCTATGGCAGGCCCTTTAAAGTCGTGAGCGACCACCACGCCTTGTGTTGGCTAGCTAACTTGAAGGATCCTTCAGGTCGCCTCGCACGATGGAGTCTGAGACTTCAAGCATTCGACATCACCGTCGTTTACAAGTCCGGGCGAAAGCACTCTGACGCCGACTGCTTGTCTCGCGCCCCCGTCGAACCGCCGCCTCAGGACGACCCGGATGACGACACTTTCTTGGGACCCATCAGTGCCGACGAATTCGCCGAACAACAGCGAGCCGACCCGGAACTAAGGAGCCTTGTAGACTACCTGGAAGGCAAGACCGTCATTGTGCCGAAGGTGTTCAGGCGAGGATTGGCGTCGTTTTTCTTGCAAAACGACATTCTTCTAAAGAAGAACTTCTCGCCTCTCCGAGCCAACTACCTCCTCGTGGTACCCTCAGCATTGCGTCCAGAGGTTCTGCAAGCTCTCCATGACGACCCAACGGCTGGACACCTCGGCTTTTCCCGCACGCTCGCGAGGATACAAGAAAAATACTACTGGCCTCGCCTCTCTGCCGACGTCGCCCATTACGTAAGGACATGCCGAGACTGTCAGCGACGCAAAACACCGCCGACAAGGCCAGCCGGACTTCTACAGCCGATCGAGCCACCTCGCCGACCGTTCCAGCAGATCGGGATGGACTTACTGGGGCCTTTTCCGACGTCGACGTCCGGGAATAAATGGATCGTCGTAGCTACGGACTACCTCACCCGCTACGCCGAAACAAAAGCCTTGCCCAAAGGCAGTGCCGCCGAGGTAGCCCGATTTTTCGTTGAGAACATCCTCCTGCGTCACGGTGCCCCAGAAGTCCTCATCACCGACAGAGGTACGGCATTCACGGCTGAACTAACTCAAGCCATCCTGCGATACAGCCAGACAAGCCATCGCCGCACCACCGCCTACCACCCGCAGACGAATGGCCTCACCGAGCGCCTAAATAAGACCATCGCCGACATGCTGGCAATGTACGTCGACGTCGAACACAAGACGTGGGATGCCATCCTTCCGTACGTGACCTTCGCATACAACACGGCCATGCAAGAAACGACGCACATGGCGCCGTTCAACCTGGTGTACGGAAGGAACCCGGCAACGACGCTTGACGCCATGCTACCGGACGTCACCGACGAAGAAAATCTCGACGTTGCCACCTATTTGCAGCGTGCCGAAGAAGGTCGACAGCTCGCCCGCTTGCGCATCAAGAACCAGCAGAGGACCGACAGCCGACACTACAATCTTCGACGACGCAACGTCGAGTACCAGCCCGGCGACCGTGTTTGGGTCTGGACTCCGATACGCCGACGAGGACTTAGCGAGAAACTGTTGCGTCGCTATTTCGGGCCATATAAGATAATCCGACGTATTGGCGCACTGGACTATGAGGTCGTGCCAGACGGCATTTCGCAATCACAGCGGCGCCGGGCACGACCTGAAGTCATCCATGTGGTGCGTCTTAAACCTTTCTACGCCCGCTGACGACATTCGGTACTGTGTTACTTTGTTATTGTTTTTTTTGTTGTTTATAACGCATTGTTTTGTTTTCGCTTTCGTGCTTGTAGCATCGGGACGATGCTTTTTAAGGGGAGGGTATTGACACGTATACATCTTTATCTTTCACCGGTGGCCGCTTTCCACCGGCTAACAAATGTTAAACGTTATCGCTCGGCGCAGGACGCGCCTGTGTCGGAGGTTTCTAGAACGTTATCGATGCTTCTTTCCGTTGCCTGTTTTCACAGACGCTTATGTTATCTGATTGTGTGACCGATGCGAATTATCTAGAACTTTCTGGAAGACACTCGGGCATCAGGGATTAATCTGGAACCTTCGATGACTCAGGTATAAAAGCCGACGCGTTTCGCCGCTGATCAGATTCCGACGATCGCCGACTGTGTTCGCCGCTATCGTTGTGCTTCAAGTGTAACTTGCTTTTGTGGGCACAGGTTCGCCCAATAAAGAATCAGTTTCGTCATCCCCAGTTTTACGACTGTTTGCTTCATCGTCACTACTACGTGACAATATATATATATATATAAAGCTAGGTCCTGTAGCTAGCACTGTTTTTTCCGAATGTTGCTGTACTAGCTAGCCTGACTTGGCATTCTTGTACTGATCAGGTCATCAATTTTTCAAATTCACTCTAAGGTCTCGAAAATCAAGCAAGAAGTGACTGCCCCCAGAATAATCAACATTTGATGAAAGAGATCATTTGCGAAGAAAAAGTCATGTGACATCCATCATTTGTTGGTGCACTGTAACATTGGGAAATTGCGATATTTTTGACCTTGGGGACTAGTGATTTTCAGTTACCATTGCCTGGTTTTTAATATGTGCCTTGTTAATGTGTTATGCATTACTGATGACTAAGCTTTTGTGTGTTGACAAGTGGTGTTCATTCCTAGCAAGAAAACCAAATGAATTTCATGCTAGTGAATAAGTATCATCTTGGTGATACTATCACCAACTTGTTAATATGTGTACAGCTTTTGCATTATTTTTTAGATGATGCCTACTGGCTTATCCTAATAATTTTGCAACACAGTAGTAGAAAGCACTGTAGTTCATACCAGGTAAAGGGTAATGGAAAATTATTACGATGACTACAAGTTTTAGAAACATGTTGCTACAGGTTTATAACATTTTGTGCTTTGTATGCTTACAATCACATTTGTTAGTGCCGTTGTGTGTTTGGGTCAATTGAAGTGTGCAAGTAGGTTATGCTTTAAATTGCATTCAGAAACATTGCACTGAATTTTTCTCTGCCAGGTGCCCTTTCGAATGGACGTGGTGAGCAAATTTGGTCGAATGGTCTTGCAAAGCATGGTTGCTAGAAGTGGCAGTTGTGTGCATTGCTTTAGAGCTCGCTTAAGAGTTACACGCATTGTCGTCCTTGCTTCCTATTTTTTGTTTTGAAGGAAAGAGAAGACTAGCCTGTATCTTCTCTTTTTTTATTCCCCCCTGAGTGACGTTTGTACGCTGCATGATGATCCCAGTTGATTTTATTTCTTATGTTGTCTTGGCTGAAAATGCTGGCAAAGTTCTAAGCCGCACACATGTAAAAAAAAAGAAAAAAAAAAGAAAACATATCACCACGACCACATCAGCTGACAGGATTGGTCAGTTTACTTCCTTCATAACATGTAGAAAAGGCAGCTGCCACACTAAGAAGTGAGGAAGTAACCAAAAGGCTTTTGCATATTGTGTGCCCTTAATTTATGCATGTAAAGTAGGCAGCTTGACACACTAGTAGAGTAAACCTGCAACAATGTCATGTGAAACTTGCCAGAAAGTTTTCCTTTGAGGGAAGGAAAAAAACATTCCAGTGGGGGTTCTGTATAATTTGTTCTGGTGTAGGGCCTGCAGCAATTTCACATTGCATGCTTCAGTGGACCTTGCTGTGACTCTTAATGTGTACTTAATGCAGCAGAAAAAAAAAACTTTGAATAGTGATGACTTATTGCTTTTGTCACCTTCAGTTTTTGACCCCATATATGATAAAAATGGCCACCTTTATGTTAGGTATATGTAAACAGTTGTGTATGTAGGAAGAAGCGGGCAAATATTCGAAGTATTGAATACAAATAGATTATTACACTGTGACTATTCGTATTCATAATTGAAAATGAAATATTCGGTATTCTCTAAAACCTTAAGCTAGCCTAATAGTACTTTGCAGCAACCGGCTATTAAAGTATTGGTACATTTCTCTGTCTGCTGAACAAAGTATCACAAATTATCAGAAGTGAAACAATTACAAAAGTTTTCAAAGCAATAAGGAAATGAAATGGGTAATTTACCCGCGGCCGCCATTTTACCATTGTTACGCACCACCATGCCTTATGTTGGCTTTCCACGCTCAAGAACTGGTCTGGACACCTTGGTCGCTGGATTATCTGTCTTCAAGAATACAACTTCACTATTATCTACAAGTGTGGTGAAAAGCATCAGGACACAGATGCGCTTTCGTGCTGCCCCTTCCTACGACACCATGCCATGGTTCCGCTCCTACCTTCCGCGACAAGCTTTCGTACCGTCCTTCCCCACATGTGTTGTCCTTAACCGCTATTGACCAGATTCCTTCTGATGACCATGGATCTCTCGTATCTCACCAACTCTCAGACTTCTACTGTCAACGTATCGTAGACCGCCTTCAGGGAACTTCGCGCCCGCCCAACGCCCGCCTTCGTCGACAGCTGACGCAATTCAAGCTCGACAACTGCGCCCTGTACCGCCATATCTATCACCCTGACGGTCAACGTTGGGTGCCTGTTCTACCTTGCTCTCTTCGCGCTCATGTTATTAAGGCCTATCACAATGACATGACTGCTGGTCACCTTGGTTTTCAGAAAATGTATGACCGCATCAAAGGTCGCTTCTACTGGCCTGGCTTATCGACTAGTGTAGCGCGGTACATCGCTTCTTGCGCCATTTGCCAGCTCCGAAAGCTACCAACATCAGGTCAAAGCGGAGAGCTCCAACCAGTCCCGTGCCCGTCAGCACCATTCGAAGTCATTGGCATTGACCTGTATGGTCCTCTCCCCAGGACTCTTACCAGAAATGAATGGATAGTGACAGCCGTCGACCACTTGACACGTTACGCCGAAACAGCTTGCGTGACTTCGGTGTCGGCTTCTGAAGTGGCTGCATTTATACTTCAAGCATTAATCCTGTGTCACGGTGCTCCTCGTGTCATCCTTAGCGACCGTGGAAGGGCATTCCTTTCACAAATCCTAGACGAATTGATCTGAGCCTCCGGCACCACCCATAAGACAACCTCCAGTTACCACCCTCAAACCAACGGCCTGACTGAGCGCTTTCATCGCACGCTCTCCGACATGATAGCCATGTCCTTTCAACCAGACCACACTAACTGGGACGAAATTTTGCCATTCGTGACATTTGCGTACAATGCCGCCGTACAACAGACAACTGGTTACTCACCATTCTACCTCATCTATGGCCGTTCGCCTCTTCTTTTCTTGACATCTCTTTCTTCTCCGCTTCAGTCACTCCAGCTGCATCCTCTTGTGAACAATATATATCACGCCTCCTCCACTGTCACCAGCCCGCCCGCATCAACACTGAAGCAAGGCAACAGGACCGCAAGAACCTCTATGACGCATCCCATCGCGCAGTGTTCTTCCGCCCGGGCGATGAAGTGTTACTCCGGACACCAGTTCGCACTCCTGGCTTGTGCGACAAGTTTCAGTTTCGGTTCATAGGTCCATAAAGAGTCTTGGAGCATACTTCTCCCGTTAATTATTGCGTCCAACCTATTGTGGTTCCAACTGACCACCGCTGTCATGCTGCCGAGATTGTCCTTGTCTCTCGCATGAAGCCTTTCACAAGGCATTTGCCGTCCCTTTAAGTTGCGGCCAGGCTGGCTGCTCGCATGCGAGGGAAATTAGTGTGGGCATTTCTTAGTCACTTCTTCGTTGGCGGCACATGTTCATCATCTCATCGGTTTCTTCGTCTTCATCGCTTGTGGGGATTCATCTTGAGATTGATCTGTGCCTTGAGTGTGATCGGTCCGCCGCGTCTTCGGGGTGTATTAAAGGTCGTGTTAACGCTACGTCACAGATAATACAAGTTTTGTTTTCGGTCTTACAGCAGAAGCCTACATGACAACCCAGGATTTTTGCTCGTAGTCTGTCTTTTAATGTTTGTACTAGTGTAGTCATGGGGAAGATTTACAACCAGTTAGTTTTTTTCTTACAACAGGGCCTTTTACTTGTATTTATGGCACAGAAGTCCTTCAGTAGCTTTTTTTTTCGGTTTCCACGACTTCTGATTTTTTTTTTTTTTGCAACCATTTATTTAACCTTTTGGAAAGCTACTCATACAACAGCCATTCATTCTTAGACAGCTTTTTTGTAGCCAGGCTCTGAAAATGTTGCTGTTTCTCCTGAAAAGTGAAGCATTGATTGACATAATAAATTAATAGACAGTTATACGAAGTAAGGTTAATAGTTTTATCAGCTGCATAAACTGCTGTAAACATTCACTTACTGACTAAATTTAACAAGCATGTTGTCATGCATGCACACGAAAACACGAACGCATCTCACTCGATGACCGCAGGCACTTGCTGTCAGAACGGTAGAATGAAGAGCGGTAACAGCGGCGGGCGAGTTCCCGTTCGTGCTGCCTCTTGCTTCAATGTGAACTAGGCACGTGAGAACACAGTACACATGGAACCATCAGCTATCTCAGGTCGCCTAGCCTTTGAACCCTCCGTAGATGACTTCCAAGATGTGCGACCACGGTCAGCCGCTGCAGCCGGTGTAGAAAAGAAGTGCATTGCGGCCACAATCTCGTCACACTTGGTCTTAGTACGGAACATCACGGTGACAACTACAGCGGAAATTCACCTGGAGTGTCCATATAATTGCTATCGCAATAAAATGTTGAGAGCTTTAAATGGCAATTAGCAATCATGTGTTTAAAACTGATCCTAATGGTCCCTGATAGATCCTAATGGTCCTGACTAGCGAGGACTCTACGGGTCCTCGCTAGCCAGTACAAGCGTGGTACGTATTAGGCTTAAATAAATAATTGAGCTGTAGATATAAGCACGTGCATTTGACTATTTGATATTCTATACTGACCATTCATATTCGATTCATAGTAAAAAAATCTGATATTCGCCCGCCTCTACTAGGAAGGCTTTATTAACACACGCTTCTACTAGGAAGGCTTTACAAACACACTGTTTTTATTACTAACCTTATCAATAGGTGTAGCCAGTGTGAATGTTAAGATTATCATAAATAAGCGTGCTAATGAACTGCTGGGTAAGTTGAAATATAAATGGAAACAATAAATGAAAACACTTCTTATGCTTGGCTAATTCAAAGTGTGATGTGGCATCATTGCATGGCCAGTCCACTGAAGGATCTTATTTTTACTATGCAGATTAAAAAAAAAATTGTTTGCATAATAGCAAAGTTTCTCCTGTTCTTTTGGACGTCTTTAAGTGGTGGAGGTCGCTTGCATGACAAATCACGAAACACACTTATCTAATTAACAAAATTGTACACTGTGACTTACTTACAGGTGTCATGGTGCTATCAGGGCGAGTACCCATGTGCTCTGAATGTGGTGGGATCAGCCTATTGCATTATCTGCAACAAGCATTATTTGTCTTTCTTGCCTAAAGAAACAGATTAAACAAACATACTCTTGTCCCATAGCCTAGTATTCAAACCTGAACCACAGCAGTGATGTACACTGTGCGGAATGTGGAAAGTGCGGAGATGTGATGTAATTTAGTTTTTGTTTGCATTCCACTTTTTGCTGGCACTATATAGAGCATCCTGTGCAAGAGCTGAATGGCATGTTCTGGTGAATTCAGTTCTCATCCTTGATGTTGATCAGGAAGATGTTCACTTGGAGCTGTTGTGCGGAGCAAATTTACTGGTGTAGCATGCGTGTGTGTACATTTGTATGCCCGTCTTTTGCATGTTGTGTTGTAGTTTGCAGTTAAAGGGACGCCAAAGAGGAGCATTAAGTTAATTTAGACAGATAATTACACCTATGGAATCGTGAATTGGTTCATCTCACTGTGAGAATATGCTTTGTAAGGTAGGAATGACCCAGGGATGTAAGATAGGTGCTTATTTTGCATTTAATATTTTGCAGCAGATACTCATGTTCTCATAGACTTTGACAGTGTTTGCCTAGGGCTAGTAAATTGTTTACCAATCTGTCTGATGGCATCATCATTTGGGCCAACAAACCGGCATGTGTGACTATCCCTCCTCCTTGCCACCTGCACCCTATATCACCGACCACAGTATCCATAGCTGTTTGATGCTACAGAGAAAGCTTTGCTTTAAAAAATGCAGATACAGTTTTGAAAGCAATCATCTATCACTCCAAACTGATTTGTTGTTTCTCTTCCGTGTCCCTTTAAGATGGCATGTGTTGCTGCCACTGCGTCAACTGAATAATGCAGCTGTGTTCTCCTTTCCTGTTGCTCTGTAGGAGTTCCTCAAGGCCACTGTCGACCTGGCCGACCTTGTGGGCCTGCATATAGTGATGACCAAGGTGGCTGGCAAAGGCGAGACCAAGTTCCTGGTCGCTGGTCTGGGATGGGCTAGTGCAGAGCTGCTCATGACTCGTTTCGTGCCTCTGTGGGTCGGCGCCAGGGGGATGGAGTTTGACTGGCGCTATGTGCAGCTCAGCTTTGACTCTAACATTTCGCTGGTGAGTGTGACGAGGGTGCAGTCACTTTAATTTTAGGGCATGTTACCATAAGATTGCATTGAATTCGTGGTCTTTAGTGGTAGAAGAGATTCTAAGGTTACAGTACCAGCAGCAAGACCTTCGAAGGTGAAACAGATCAAATTATTAAAATAAAGCATACTTCAGTTAATAGAGTTTCCGGGCATCATTTAATTTTGTCCATTGGAAATTTAGTTTCACCACATTTCTTGCACCTTCAGAATTATTAAAAGCGCACTGAAGCAGAACTGGTTAAGGATTTTCAATTATTCTGTGAGTTTTGTCAAGTTTACAAAATGTGGACTGCATGCATGAACTTTCTAGATAAATATAAGATATATGAACATCAACTATTTGCTATCTAGCGTACTTGGTATGCATGGAATGCACCCATCCAACCACTTAAAAAATATACCTGATATAAAACATTGTCAGAAACAGGGAAGGAAGCGAACCTAATACACGGACATATAGGCCCCGAGAGCAAGCACCCAGGTGTCTGCCTTTCAACCTCTTTCACTAAAACGCTGTGCACACATCATTCAAATTTACATCAAAGGTCCAGTCAGAACAGTCTTGTCTGCAACACATTTTTAATGTCAATATTTCCATCAGTGCCTTCGCTTTTGATGCACCATCTTGGCGTTCACAATTGTGCATGCAGTGCATGAAAGGGATATTTATATCAAAGACAGTTCTATAGAAAATCACCGACGTGCAGCCGAATGCACTCCAGTTGAAAGTGCTAACACTTTGAGGTGGACAACTGCCACTGGTTGACCACCCTTGGAAGATGTATTGCTGGCAATAAGTAACATCAGTTTAGTAAGTGGTGTCTGTCATTAAGTGGCCACTGCAAATCACTCTTAAGACTATTGAGTGACAGGGCTGCACATTGTGGTTCTCTTCCAACTGTGTGTGTAAAACAGTAAAGTTCTAATTGTTGTCATTGTTCTTCACAATGATAGCTGTTACAGGGCTTTTACCTGCCCTGGAAATTTTTGTGGCAGCATGTGCTTTGTTTTCCTGGAGGAAACGATCTTCAACATGCGTTCTTTTCATGAAAATTAAAAATGTCTCGGTAGGCTGGGTCAGTCTTGCCTGAAAACACCCAGTATAGAATTCCAACAAGCATATGTGAGCAATTCTGTAGCGTTCTTTGTTTGTTTGTTATTATTTATTTATTATTATAGGTTAACCACATCACCACAGCCACACTGGTTTGGCTATGGAACCGACATGACCTGCGTAAAGTGCACCTTCCCATGGTGACAGTGCTGCTTGCCATCACCTGCTACCGGTCACTGCTCGTTGAGTACGTAGACGCATCTCGAATTCTCTCGTTGTACCTGAAGTCATGACCTTTATTTTTACAATGCCTGCCCAGTGACACCAAAACTTGGAGTCACTTAGAAAGCACCACTTTTCCAGTAGTTGATCATAGTTTATGGGCCTATGTGACATGGTTAGAGTTGCAACAACTTTTTTTTAATGGTATAGGGGTGCTCTAAGCACCCTATATAGGGTTCACTTTAGGGGTGCTCTAACTTCTGTTGCTGGTGAAAGCAACACTGTGCAAGGAAAAAGAGAGGAATGAGTTTCTTCTGCTGAGTTAGACATTTACAAACTTGCCACAAAAGGAAATTTGCTCACCCTGAGCACTTGTGCGTTTTACTCTTTAAGTAGGCCTGGCTAGTGTATTCACCATAAAAGAGATAGAGGTGGTAAAAGAAAAGGAAGAGGGAAATAAGACAATTTTCAAAGACCTGTCGTTCTCTGGCCAAGTGTTTTCACAAGCTCTGATCTCGTCCATTGGCAGCTGCACTGTTCAGGTGCAAGGAGCTAGGATTGTGTGGCAAATGCCCTGCTTTGCTCAGTGACTTGAGTATGGGGAAACTCCACTACTACAGAGTCTATGCTAAAGCATTCTTTGGAAAAATAGTTAAAAAGTCTGTAACGGGTCCAGTGCTGAACAATTTCTTGTGCTTCGACATTTTGGGGTACCTAAAACTTTGTGACTTAGTCTAATTAAAAGGAAGTTTGACTTGCTGACTGTAATGAAAATGAAAGATTTGAGTGGAGTTTTTAAAAATAATGTCAAATTATCGGAACCTCATCATACTCATGATTGCACTAGTATATGTGTGCTGAAATTGTACTGTTCCTGTTGCACAGAGGCAACTCTTGCTCCTCATTGAGTCAGCATACGTTGAACCGAATGTCATAAAGTGCAGTTATGCAGCCTACATTTAATACCCATCTATTCCACTGCCCACTTTCAAATTCACCAATTTCGCAATTATGAAAAAGAGCTTGAAATAGCAGAAAGGAAAAAAGAGATAAATGGAAAGCCAGGAATGTAGTCGTAAAAAATATGTAGGGGTGTTATAATAGCGAAATTTTGTATTTGAAGTGAATATGGATATTAGAGAAAAGTGGCCTTTGAATATTGAACAGAATATCAAAGATTTACAAACTAAGTGAAGCGAAATATACTAATAGTTGTGTAGAGTCTGTTAGAAAAAAAAAAGAAAAAGAAAAGACCTCATTTACATTATTTGGTGCATGCAATGCCATTAACAGCTGAATGTCAGGTAAACAGACTAATGTAAATGAGAAACAAGTGAGAAATGATTCCATCTGATGCATCATGGCATTGATATTAATGAAACTGATGAACAGTGTGTTGCCACATGCACGTAGTAGAGTGGGCATTTGGTTTAAGGAACTTGCCACGGTAGCTCAGTGGCTATGGCATTGTGCTGCCGAGCGCGAGGTCGCAGGTTCGATCTGAGTCGCAGTGGCCGCACTCCGATGAGAGCGGGATTCAAAAACGCTCATTTATTGTGCATAGGTGGCACTTCAAAAAACTTGATCTAAATTAATCTGGAGTTCCTCATTACGAACTGCCTCATAATCGGATTGAATTTGGCATGTAATACCCTGGAATTAAATTTTATTGGTTTAAGGAGCTAAGTGACAGATACAGCACCATACATTGTTTTGAAGGAATCCAAACATGGTGGGATTGGCTAAATAATTAAGTGACCTCGATGCACTTGCTCGGGAAGTTGTGTGTGTCTGCGAAACAACCATCGCTTCTCTCGCAGCAGAATTAATCAGAAGTCTCCGCTTGCAGTTTACGGGGCCTTTCTCCGTGTAGACTATGACTACTGCTTTTAGAACTTCTAGTATTCAAACAGGAACAAATATTGGGCAACTTCGAACAGTAAATCCTCAAATTGAATAGCATATACTATTTGATCAGTATTCGGAATTCTGAACATCCACGCGCCTCTAGATATAAGTGATGCACAGAAGGAGAAAGAGGATGGTCACAAGTGGCATAAAAGCCTCAAAGGCTTCTGAAAATTGAGACTGAGAAGATTGAGGAAAATATTAGAGGCGTGAGTTCAACGGATTTAATGAATGCTCTCTTCTTTTTTTGGTCGCAGTAGGCTGTCATAGAAGTACAGTGGTCAGCATGTTGCACCTGCATGTTAAATTTTTTTTTTAAGATTGTGTGTAACACTTGCTTTTTCATTTGCTTTTCAGGCTCATGGTCCAAACTTTGGCGTTTGGTCCCTGGCTTGTGTTGGCCGTCAAACTCATGGCAGCCATCAGTGTTGGTCTTTGTGCCCTACACATCTACTTAAGCCTAACACAAAGCATGAACTCGTACTGAAGGTTTTCTTTCTTGCTTTGTGACCACATACTGTCATAGTCACCCCATCTACAACCTTAAATTTATGTTTAGAAATACAATGCTATTTTTACAGTTCTGGCTGTGCTCTTGTTATCATTTGTTGCTTGTGTTATTATGTGTCTGTGTCAAGTGCAAAGAAATGGTTCAAGGCAGCCTGTATAATGACTTTTTGATTGTGAAAGTTACCTTATGTGTTGGCACTGCTGTTGACACCTGGAAATATTTGGCTTTAAGACAGTGTTGCATAGCACCTTGAGTAACAGATTACTCTGTAAACAGATTTCTTTGACCAATGCCCTGATACTAAACGTGATTTGTTGAAACTTAAATACAACTTCATTGCTGCAATACAGGTGCCAGCTTTTAAGATGTTGTGTTTACATCCTTCAGAATTGGTATAGTTTTCTTGAGCATGCAACAGGACCTCACATGTATAAGGAATGTACAGGCTGAGATCCCGCAGTCACACTGAAAGGAGGATTCTCTGTAATATGTTATTCAAAAAATTTTCTTCATGCAGTGTCAGCAGTCAAATGAAAAAAAAATCAGGATATAAACAAACAAGAATTTATACAAGTTAAAAGAAAAGATAAAAATAATGCTTGAATGTGTTGATAGTGCTAGGTATGAAGATTGCCATATTTATTTGAGAAAAGCCTGAGTGGCTCCAGTGCACCACCAATTCCGGTCGCTGGCAAGGTTGTGTTCTCCCTTGCGCTCTGCACTCGTGATCTTTTTGTCTTCTGTGTCAGAGACGCCATTGTTGAAGATAGAGCCACTACAGGTTGCTTCCCCTCCTTGCGCACGCACACAAAGCGCTAGTGTTTGATGCACACTGTAAGTGTGCAGCTGTGTTCACATCGGACAAAAGAAGATGCCTGTGCACACACAAGCTGTGGTAAGTGAGTTGGGGGGAAGAAGTCATCCTGCACTTCAACCAGGAATCTCCGACGGCCATGGCTGATTGGTAGCATGGACAGGGGGGAGTGAGGTTGATGGTGCGACAGTTAAATTAACTATGATGTCCGCCTTGAGGTCATTGTAAGGTGTGGAAGAGCTGAGCAGTGCCAAGGACTGGTGGAGAAGGACGTTAGAGGGAGAGTGAACACTAGAACTTCATGCTTGAATGGCTGTATCATGGATGTCTTGGACATCTTCCTGCTGCTTGAACCTCGGAAGGGAGTGGTTGAACTTAGCCGTCAACCAGCCTGCCATCGTTGCACGGTGCACAAGAAATGTGCGGCTTGTCGTGTCACGAATATGTGGAGGTTGCCATTGCAGATGATCATGGCCACATTTATTTCGAAGGACCTTAGGTGTCCTTGCCATTTAAACAGTCTTGATCGCTGGCTGAGCTATGTCTCCCTCGTGCTTCACGCTCATCATTTGTTTGTATTCCTTGTCGGAGGCACCATGGTTGAAGATAGCGTCGCTGCACTGGGTTCCTTAAAGGGCACTTCACCAGCCCCTATTGGAAATTTTGGCTATGCATTGGAAGTTGTAAAGTGCCATCCAGGAAGCATTGTACAGCAATAATTTTTAAATAAACAGGGTTTAGCAGTGGCCAAAGCAGCTGAAATGTGAGTATACATGGTCAATTGTCGTGTATTTTGCTAGACGCCTAGGGTTGACCTCAACAGTCAACAATCACCACTTGTGTAAGGACTGTGGCATGCTTTTCCGGGAAGCCAAGCGTGGATGTGTCAAGTTATGAGTGATTGCACAGTGTTTCACCGGCACTTCGGGCACTATGTAGGCGTTTGATAACTCTAGCTGCTTCACAAAAATGGTCAGATAGACGGCAGGAAAACTCAGCTTCATTCGACAAGATTGCTTCACATTAAAAGGGGCTGTACACGGTTTCTATCAAGATACTGAAGTTCCTTCGTCGTACTGACTTGCTTGAGTAACGTGACATATGCCACTGCAAGAGTGACCTTTTGGAACCGGCGGTCATGCAAAATGCAAGTTGTGCATGATGCTTGGCTTAAGCTTTACTACCACGGGGCTATGTAACTCACTCGAAGAGCTTCCTCTGCCTCCGGTTAAGATGGTGACACCTGTACAGCGGAGATGAATGAAGAGCAAGTCAAAGTGCACACGAGCAGCTGGCTGCTGCCTGTTGGTCTTGGATGACTGCTGTGTCCCTTGCGCTACATTGACCATCTATCATCTTATAAATAAACCCATCCCATCCATTACAATATGTAGGGCCAAGGTTGGGCCAAAAGAGTTTCTCCCATTGGGGTCTAAATGTTGCAAGGGTCACCTACACTTCTGGGCCACAGAACATTGAATATCCTGCCACTACTAGCATGCAAAACACAACTTTTGATTAAGCAGAATGTCTACATTGACGTGCCAGCGCTAGCAGCAACACCGACAGCTGCGTCGCGGTGCCACCACATTGACTGTCCACAGTAGAACGCAAGAGGGTCTTTGATACAAACAGCAACATGCATTGTATGATTTTGTGCACTTCTCTAGTCTACCCGCCATGCAAAGTCATGCACAGCGTACATTAGCAAGATCATGGCGCATAAGTTTCATAGTTACGAAGTTGGAAGAGTAGGCGAGACATAGACCATGACGGTGACGTCCATGTGCGTCACGTCTGTCGAAGCTTGCACGTCCTTCGAAGTATTGGACCTTGGCTGCAGCCTTTAGTGGTGTGGTTGTGTGCATACTATCCGATACACAAATAGTACCCACAACCGTGTCCAGCAAGTTTCCAACATCTAGCTTCCAGCAATCGCAGCAGTCATATTGCAGACGCGCGTCGCACCATACTGACCAATATATACGCTGATTGGGCTCATCCAGTTTGGATGACTGCACGGATGTATGGATATCCCTATGTTCTGCTAAGTAAGGAATGTCCCTTATTTCACCATGCTTTACACATCTTAGATTCTATTGCGCTCACATCTGTGTGATGTGTGTTTAGAAAAACGTTATGCCAACAAACGATACAATCATTGTGAATCGTGATGACGGCACAATAACACCAGGATGCTAATGTACAAAGACCTAAGCACTTGTATACAAGGCACATTTTCACAGAAATGTCTGGCTCCACACAATATTACTAACAGATTACTACTTAGACCAATAGAAACACACAGTTGCACATAAACTGCCACATTATATGCACATTGTTGAACTCGGTATCTTGTACAGTGGTTTTAGGACTCTTGGAAACATTGTGGATAATAGAAGTATGACACTCTGTAACTTGAGGGTTATGTACAATTGACGATGTGGCAGAGGCAATTTATGTAATTATGTAGTAGCAATGGCATGAGATGTGTATATTAAAAAAAAATCTGCATCTGCCTCCTGTTCCAACCTGTGGAAGTGGTTGTACAGCGAAGCCCTTGCAGACGTTAGACAAGCACAAGCGACGTACGTCACGCGCGCACGCACGTGTGTGGAAGTGCCGCGTACATCGTCATTCTTCTAGGCGCTCTGCCAAGTGCAAGTGCCTTACTGAACTAAGTGAATTTTTCGAAGTGTGTCAGAAAATTTGTAAAGTACGACTTACGCACACGCTGCAGCCATGATAGCTTCGTATTGTAATTCGAATATATGGGAAAACAGGAGGAAGGGGGGAGAAAAATAAGTCAGGGATGTTAACCAGAAATGCGTCTGGTTGGCTACCCTACTCTGGGGGACGGGAAAGAGGGAATAGAAAGATGAGATAGAGAGAGGAGGGGCGGGGGGAGGACACGGTGAGCTCGCGCACGCACGCGGAGGGCCTGAGCAATTCAAAGGCGTTCACATAGGCCAGTCGTCCTCAAGAAAGACAACAGGGCCTTCACAGCTTTGTGGGCCGACGAGCGACGGGGACGGTCTTCAAGGAGCACCTGCACGGACAACGGTCGATCGTCAAGTCGTCGCAACGTGTTCATAGAATAAAGACCATAGATTCATAGAATAAAGTTTGTCTTTCCGACTGAAATACTGAAGTTCAACAGTTAAATTATAATAAATTAGCTGTCATATAATATTTAAATATAACTATTTAAACTTTTAAACTATTTAAACTAACATAACTATTTAGTTAGGTAAACGATTATTGAAATCTTATTAATTAGGAGCAGCAGAAATATTCTGAATACTTCTTCCGGTTGCTGCTAACACCATAGAGTGGGTTTTATCTGCAAAGAAGGCTTCGGTCTAATAAGAAACCCTTGTTCATGATAACTGGGACACCCGGTTTATACTACCGCATCTGGACGGGAGACTGATGCCCACTTGGCATTTTTCACGTTCTTCATCAACTTAGTTACGGCACGCTCAAGTCATTAAACGCTACACGCAAAAAAAAAAAGAGCGATATAATGGCGGACGATGTTTCATCGTCCAACATCGCCCTCATTCCATCGTCGTCACTCGATCAGGAGTCGTCATTTCATGGTCGTCATACGATCGTCACAACTCTTTGCGCACATTTGTGTCGTCTCTACCTTTCATAAAGTTTCGCATGACGTAGATATTCATCAAATATGGTTTAGGCCCTAATTTTATTTTCAATATCCATAATTAACCTGAACACTTCGACCTCTCAGCACACGTCACCCATAAAGCGGTCCACTTTCCTGGAAATGTGAATTACCTTCCATGTTTGCGCCTCTCAGACAAGCGGATAAACTTTTTAAGCGTTTCATTTAACGTTCTATATGCGGGCCGAAAACGAAGGTTTAGGCAATTTTATTTAACCCCTGATTGGCACACATACTTCAGAGTTTGCTTGCATATTTCCCCTACAATTCTCCCCATTTTTTCAAACTATAAACATCCTGTGTTATGTAGTTTCCTTTTTTCATTTTTTGTTCTGAAAACCGTGAGAGCTGGCGTATATGACGTTTTCGAGTGCTTTTGTAGTCGCATTACCAGCTTAACTGTAAAATGTCACGCTCGTCATCAACCCAATGACGGCACGTGCAAGTCACGGGCCGCGAGGCGCAGAAGAAGAAGAACTATACCATGGCGGACGGTGTTCGACCTCGGTAACTGCGCCTCTTCGCATCTCTGTGGCTCCCGCTGCAACCTGTATCGTCAACGCTCCGCCTCCCACGAACAGCTCCCAACGCGCGTTCTTCGCTGGGTGTGCCGGTGCAGTGTCTGTGGCCATAATCCTGGCGATCGTGTTCTTCAGTGTCTACGCAAGTGTGGGAAAGGGAAGAAGCAAGCAGGCGTCCGACACAGAGACACACTCGTTCTGCTGCCCCGACGAGGTCAAAAAGATGGCCAGGCACCTCAACACGTGCGTAGACCCGTGCGACGACTTCTTCGCGTACGGGCGTACGTCAAGCTCAAGTTCAATCGAGTACGGCAGCCACAATGACATCATGGCCAGGCACCTCAACACGAGCGTAGACCCGTGCGACGACTTCTTCGCGTACGTCTGCTCAAGTTCAATCGAGTACGGCCGCCACAATGACATCATGGCCAGGCACCTCAACACGAGCGTAGACCCGTGCGATGACTTCTTCGCGTACGTCTGCTCAAGTTCAATCGAGCACGGCCGCCACAATGACATCATGGCCAGGCACCTCAACACGAGCGTAGACCCGTGCGACGACTTCTTCGCGTACGTCTGCTCAAGTTCAATCGAGTACGGCCGCCACAATGACATCATGGCCAGGCACCTCAACACGAGCGTAGGCCCGTGCGACGACTTCTTCGCGTACGTCTGCTCAAGTTCAATCGCGTACGGCCGCCACAATGACATCATGGCCAGGCACCTCAACACGAGCGTAGACCCGTGCGACGACTTCTTCGCGTACGTCTGCTCAAGTTCAATCGAGTACGGCCGCCACAATGACATCATGGCCAGGCACCTCAACACGAGCGTAGACCCGTGCGAGGACTTCTTCGCGTACGTCTGCTCAAGTTCAATCGAGTACGGCCGCCACAATGACATCATGGCCAGGCACCTCAACACGAGCGTAGACCCGTGCGAGGACTTCTTCGCGTACGTCTGCTCAAGTTCAATCGAGTACGGCCGCCACAATGACATCATGGCCAGGCACCTCAACACGAGCGTAGACCCGTGCGAGGACTTCTTCGCGTACGTCTGCTCAAGTTCAATCGAGTACGGCCGCCACAATGACATCATGGCCAGGCACCTCAACACGAGCGTAGACCCGTGCGATGACTTCTTCGCGTACGTCTGCTCAAGTTCAATCGAGTACGGCCGCCACAATGACATCATGGCCAGGCACCTCAACACGAGCGTAGACCCGTGCGATGACTTCTTCGCGTACGTCTGCTCAAGTTCAATCGAGTACGGCCGCCACAATGACATCATGGCCAGGACTTCTTCGCGTACGTCTGCTCAAGTTCAATCGAGTACGGCCGCCACAATGACATCATTATTGACTTTAGACTCAAGAGCGCCATGATAACAGGCGTGATGCCACCCAGCGTAAGAATGGCTAAGTCGGGACGCTTCCTCAACTCATTCTACCAGATCGACGTGCTTGCAGACCATCTCCCACCGCGAGTCGTTCGCCACCTCACTTGCGAGTGCCTTGTTGCAGGAAGAGGGGGAACTCCTGAATCAAGTGGACTCTGGGACGGCCATGGTTTTCAGCATGACGGCGTCTTTCAGGTATTCTATCCGTTCAGTCATCAAGGTCTCGTACCAAAGAACTAGGAGCGCTCTTTTGGGAATCGCGGCTACTTGTGATCCCGACGCCCGCTCTCTGGACTATTTGAACGCTACCGTGGACGCGCTGAAACGAACTACGAATTCGACAGCGACAACAACGGGTACCACCAAGTTGGCTGCAACTCTCTGTGAACAATTTCAAGAAGGACACGGGCAAGAGGCAGTGTGCTACCTATCAAACAGCAGCAGCTATTTCAGCCGAGAGGTTTGGAACATCGATGACCTTGAGGCGGCGATGAATACGCAGGGTCTCACCCTTGATGCTAAATTTATAAATGTTCAAGGCGTCAAAGAAATTCGCCTGCTTTACGACATTTTCGCCAACGTACTACACCAGTGGAGATACCAAGGCGGCCTATACGCGTATACCTTCTGTGGCACGCTGTCGTAAGAAGCATGGAACAGTTCGATGTCACGGGTGCTCAATTTTCGCCCCAAGTTGCAGGAAACCTGCACTGGAAACGCCTTCAAGCTTTTTATCATAATTTCTATATTTCAGTTAAATATAGCAATTAATTTATCCTGCGCTTTCCTTGGCTACGTTGCTACTGTTCACTAAATGATGTCGTATAACTCACAAAAAATGTAGCTGTATGCTACATTTTGTCGGGCCCTTATTTGTGCCCTTATGTAATGTTATTGTAAACTGTCGTGGACTTCTGATTACCCTGTGTGAACAATATACGATACCACTGAGGATCTGCACCAACATCTGCAGCCTATTTTGTTACGCTCGACATCGACATCGTTTATTACGCCACTTGGAGCAGCATAAGAGCGCATAGTCATCGCTTAAGCAAGATGTCATGGTATAGGCATTCACAAAAAGCTCTTATACATTCGAATTGTTCGTAAGAGTAAAATTCCAGCCAATCCTAATGCTGAAGATATTATTACGGAAGGCGACTGGCCAATGGCAAAGGTCAGTTATGAACAAAAAATTCGTCAAGTTCTGTGTCTCGCTCTGCGCCGATTGAAACAAAAAAATATTCGGCACTTAAGACTTCTTCGGGCTTGCCTGCAAGATCAAACTTGTAGTTCGATGAGAATCGGGTCAGTAGAATATACGTCATAGTTGCGTCGATTACATCCATAAGGACAGATTGATGGGCTAGTTGGTATGGCATTATTTCGGCGCAAAAGCGCACAGCCGACGAAAAGGAGCAGACGGGATACAGCTCTGTGTCCCGTCTGCTCCTTCTCGTCGTCCGTGTGCTTTTGCGCTACTGTGTGAATACATCCATAAGCTTAACAGCCATCTCTTTTCTCTTTTTGCCTACAACGAAATGGACGGCAGCGTCGCCACATTATTCGTGACGTCAATTAAGTCTTGCGGTTAGTCTTTGACTTCTCCTTGCGCCCGGCTTGTGTAGTAGTTACTTTTCACCGGTCCGCCGACCCGTCGAAGTGGCTGAGTGGCTGTACGGCGCTTTGATGCTGGGTGCAAGGTCGTGGATTCGATCCCAGGACGCGACGTACGGCCGCATTTCGACGGTGCGAAATGCAAAACCGTACGCGTACCTTAGATTTAGGTGCACGTTAAAGAACCTCAGGCGGTCAAAATTGGTCCGGAGCCTTCGACTATATATAATATACGGCGTGCGCGCCTCACAGCCCCCGCGATGCTTTGAGACGTCAAACCCCACGAATCAATCAGTTTGGTAGCTCCCTCTGGGATGGAAAAATCCGACCATATTGACCGACATCTTGCCATCTTCGAACGGCTCCCAGTGCGGCTACGCTCTTTCTGACTGACACAAAAAGGCAAACATGGCGAACAGTATGACGAAATTCGATAGTGTCCAGAATATCGAAATTATCAAGTGTGCGTTAGTTATGTTACTGTAAGAACGGTACGTCGCCTCAGGGGTCCCGACGGAGCAATATACCGAAAAGTCGAAGTTTGAATCCTGTCCTGTCGCTGGGCATAGGTGCAAGCGCTGCCCGCCTTTTTTCCTTTCTTTTCTCTTCTTTTCTTTCTTTTTTTTTTTTCAGAGTGCCGTTGCGCACTGCCACGAGTTAAGAGTTAATTAAATGAACGATCGAGTTCGTGTTACGCCACGGCGTGCGTCGCTTACGTGGAAGGCCGGATCGGAGCTTTACCGGCTGTTTTTTTTTTTTTTTTTGTGACATCGTTGTCTCAGGCGAAATATTTTGTCCCTTAATTGCCAGATGAAGTAATAACGTTAGTTAAAAGCGAACTGCGACCCTTTGTACGAAAGCCTTCGTAAGGTTATTGCGCACTTGGTTGTGTTTTATTGAAATCTCGCGCTGACCTAATAGCATTGCTTAAGTTCAAACGCTTGTAGTTGCGCGGATGGAGTTAGCTGGTAAATTCATTGGTAGAAAATTCCGTGTTAACCGAGGTGAATTCAACAGTCGCTTGAACGTATACGGAGCATTATGCACGAATATAAATTGAATAAGGTGTAATGTCAACGGCGCTCGATAAGGGGCAGTACATAAAGCACGTGGGGCAATTTTCGTAATTCTGTAGCACCAATTACACGCTGTAGACAAACGACCGGGCTCTTCAGCATGCTGTATACATAGACAACGTAAAGCCGCTGCGACGTAATTACGTGAGCCAGCAAGGCCTCAGTCGAGCGCCGTGTTCGAATGTATGCAGGGGTGCGTCTATAGGTAAAAGGGCACCTATATTGCAAGCAGAGAGATTGCGTCCCTATTAACGGGACGCTTGCTTTCCGGGCCGGCTTACAAATGCGACATGAGACAAAATTGTTTGTTAAGCCTCTCTAATTAGAAAGCACGCGAATTGCAGCGGTGCAGCGCAATACGGTAGAATACAATATAATGAGAATATATTACTATGTACAGATTATCACTTCGAATGTAACATACACCCTAATCTTGGTAACCTATTAACTTATAACCATGAGTAACGAATAAAATAACGGTTACCTCGTCCGTCCTTTTGATGTTTTCATAGCTCGCGCTAAGGGTTACAATGACGAAACTGAGTGCGACGGGAGCTGTTTATTAGTTACTTTGATCTGCTGCGCCGGCGTGTAACCTATATAATTCTAAGTAAACTTTAACCGAGATTCCACGAACACCTCATATAGGGATGGGGAAGTTCGCAATTTACACACCAGCAAAGCGCAGGTTAAGTTACCTGCGTGCACACATGGTTCATCCGCTTGATAAGCACGTGTACGGCTGCTCAGTCACAAATTTTGCCTGAGGGCAAATTACTCATTGAGCCGGCAGAGCCACATATATGAAGTAGCCCGCGGGAAAATAATGTCCTACAATAATAATGACGATTCTTGCCGGAAGTACAATCACCGGCAGAACAAATATTATACAATTAGCGCTTTTCACACGCCCTACATGGTTCCTGCAGAAAGCTACCTCGTTATTCTACCGCATTCACTCGCTACAGGCGATTTTGTTGCATGTAATATTTTAAATTACCGATAAGCCGACACATGCCACCGCAATGTTTTTGTTGATGTTTGTTTTGATTAAAAAATTCGCGGATTGGGGACCGCTTTTGACATACGTTTAGTGTATTTCGTGACAAAATAATGCCCTTAGATCTGTCACTTCTGGCTTGTTCATGAAGCGAGAGAAAAAAAAAACGCATATCCACGAAGAGAATGATGATGAGTGGGCGAAGCACCGGCCGGGGGATCATTCGGGCAAAACGCAGGAAGCGTTCTCCGGAAGCTGGAAGCTGGAAGCTGGCTTCCGGTTCCGGAAGACGGAGCGTGGCGTACGTATACTATATATATATATATATATATATATATATATATATATATATATAGTACATGTGTACAGTATATACAGCGCTTATATAGCCCTTGTGCACCGCAGCGCCCCTAGCTACGGACGAGACAGAGAGAGAGAGAGAGCGTGCGTCGGGAACGAGAGAGAAAGAGAAAGAGAGCACAGCTGCGCCTCTAGCGGGAGCGGCGAGTACTAGCGTGGCTACGACGGCGCGACAACGGACAAGGCTCGACCCTAAGGAGCTTCGCCCCTAAAAGCATGATTACTATTTTTGTTTATATGGTAGGAACCTGGCATTGTCCTTTGCCGTGTTTACTAAGTGCGAATTTGGCTGGGTCACGGAGCGAGCTCAATTGTAGACTGGTGTACCAACGTGTCATTCATATTAAAACCAGCCGGTGCAACGCGTCGTTGCGTAGAAAGTGCCCAAAGAACTTTATGAGAGTTGCCCCAGTGGAAGGTATAACTGAGCATTTTTAGCAAACAATCTGTGCAGCCGAGGTTGCGAAATTGGAGCAAGCAAATTGCAATCATTAATGCGCTTGGCACGTTTCTCAAATTATTGTTTGTTTACCGAGCAACGGTACGATTAAATGTCTGCAACACGCCATATTTCGCTATATTGTACAACAACACGGTTGGTCCAACGCTCCAATCCATTCCAGTGCGGATACTCGGCAAGGAAAAACAGCCCACAGCCGCTGGTCGCTCCACGGTCGCGGAGCCGTGTAGACAGATGAAAGACAAAATTGTCTGAAGTTCTGCCACCGTGATGACAATAAAGAATGATTGTGTTCAATGCGGCAATATTGCTTCCAAGAGCGCACTCGGTCCACAAATTTGTTTTTTTTTTTACGCTCGACGAACCTGTTTTTGTTTGAATGCAGCCGGATCTGAGTGTCCGAACTATGCTTCAGTGCTGAAGCAGTGGTCACGTTTTTATGTCATCGCTCCGCGTTTCCTTATATAGCTCCAGCATTGCATGACGGGACGGAGTTGCACAGATGGCGTCATGAGCGGTGCATTTGTGTGTGTTTTCTGGCTGGTTTCGTGCCAATTCTGTACTATGCGCGTTGCGCCTGCGTCCGATCATGACAGTGACGAACCGGGACTTGTTTGGAAGAGCGCGGCCGCTGCAAGGATTCATTTTGAGACTGTGAACGCTACACCGTCTTCAGTTCGGCACACATCCGATGCGATTACTGCGACCACTGCCCCGGATCGCCTGGAAGAATAGACGAACTTGGTAAGTGTTCTTGGATTGTGCTGGTTTGTCTGTGTTTAGTATAATGAGCTTTTGTGTTTTGTTTGTTCTTTCCGCGATGCTCCCCGTCGCTTGAATGGGTGGACGCTTGCCGGTGTAGTAAGACTGCTGGAATTCGTGCGTGAGCGCAGTATGCTACGTGCGCTTTAGTGGGAAAGTGTTCAATGTCCTGCAATGATGGCTTACTCGGCCATCACTGTTCTCATAAGTATTTGTAGCAACGAGAACTTTAGATGGCCATGATACACACTGACAATAGATTCGAGTATGTAGCTACTGCTTTGGATAATAGAGGTTAACTATAGGCTGCAGCTTGGCTTTCACTAGGGGTGAGAGAAGTGGAACAAAGAAAGCAAAGTGGTGAGAAGCGATTGGCACGGAAACGCGTCGGTGTTTCCGCCACAATCAAAAAAGAAGCTTTACTCGCTTTTACTCTCGCGCGGCTCGCACGCGGTGCTGTTGATCGCTGCCTGTGGCGTTCGATTTTAATGCGCAATCATCCTTAGGCCCCTTACCTAGCAAATGTGTCCGTGACTTAACGCCTTTCCCATAGGAATACGTAGGGCTCCTATAGGAAATACATAGGACACATATAATGGTATATGAATAACGACTCGAGCACACAAGTTACAAAGTGCGTCGGGGCTCACTCGATTGTCCAAGTACGTAGGGCGTTGAATCCTCGATCTCCTAGGTACATAGAGACTGGAACAAATCAGTCAACTGGCGGACATGACAATATCGTCCCAATTCGAGATGCAAAATATCTTGAAGTGGGACATTGTAAGTTTTCTAGGTTGGCTATAAAAATACAGCGCAATCAAAAAGAAAAAAGATGCCTAAATGTAGCTGAAGTAACGCCTAAATTTAACAC
This sequence comes from Dermacentor silvarum, assembly GCF_013339745.2. Lineage (NCBI taxonomy): Eukaryota > Metazoa > Arthropoda > Arachnida > Ixodida > Ixodidae > Dermacentor > Dermacentor silvarum. The sequence goes on from NC_051159.1 coordinate 122,061,775, forward strand.
GTATTTTAGAGGTTACAGTTGCTTTTTGAAAATGGAAGGTTTGATGTAACCTCTAAATTTTCAACTTTTTCATGGGTAACAATGTACCTTATATTTTGTATTAGTTACAACGTACCTTACAATATGTTAGTTACAATGTACCTTATTAATGCGAATTTGTGCACCTATACTAAGGGTTACCCAGCTAAGGGTGTACGACTGGCTCATTGTAACTCAGACAAGAAATTTGGAATGAATCCTTATCGCTAAAGGCGCCTTATAGACAGGTTTGAATATTTTCAATGAAAGGATGCAATCAATTGAACACGGTGATGTATTGATACATACTGAATACTGCGGCGCCGTGAGGTAGCGGGAAGCCCACGATTTAAAATGTTTAAAAAAGTGCGTACACCTCTCCGACGCCGGCCACATTTCCCTTGTCCGCATGATTCTGGGTGGGCATTGAGAAGATGTGAGATGGATCTTTGTGACGTCACATTACTCCACGCGCTGATTCGTTCATTATCTCAGCGTAGTGGTTGAATAATGCCGGGCTAGTATGTCCGCTTTTTTTTATGATAACCAACGACGTGCACTAGGAAAGAAAGCATGAAACAGAAACAGCTGCAACTTTAAACACTGGGCGTCAATTTCTCTGCCTGCACATAGTGTCATAAAATAAATCGAATGAATTAGCTCTTAAAAGTGTGAGTAAGAAAAAAAAAGAACGGCAACTGAGAAACGTGGGTGGTGTAATGTCACTTGGTAAGGTACGCTCAAAAGGTTTATCTTAGTGCTTGACGGCGTTAACGCTTTGAGAGTCGTCGTTGACGGTGGTTACATGGGCATGCACTCTTCTGGTAGGTTGTTCTTACTAACTCTCAACAACGTCGTGGGAACCTTTATCTAAATGGAAGGAGGACGCACTTGCTTAAAAAGTTCTATATAGGAGTATTCTCGCGAGGGCTTGCGCCGCAGGTCTCTGGTCTCGGCAGCACCCCATGGGCCAAAGCTAGCAGTTTCCAGGCTCTTAATTGAGCTCCTCTTCGCCGACTGAAATTAAGACTGGCGGATATTAGACCATATGTGATAGTCGCAATAAGAACATAAGTTAAAAAACTTGGAATATGCTTAAGCTTCCAAACGCGATAGCGTTATTGGACGCCATTTATGCCGACACCGAAACCGTATTTTCTGCGACATGGGGCCCGATCTAAATTGGAGGACACTTAAGCTTCGCCTTTAAGAGTAGAACGCGATAGCGTTATCGGGACCCGTTCGCATCGCATCGTTCGCATAGGGCAAGTAGGCTTCATTCACTGCAACACTGAACGTGGGAAAGCCAGCTTGCAAAGACTAAGCTTACACCGACCCCCTTAAAGTCGGCTTCACTTTTAAAAAGAAATGCATTGCTGGAAAGAAGTTTTTCAAGGAGCAAGATAAGTGGTCTTATATTAAAATGTGAAGGCACTAGCACCTTTTTTATTATTTTATTACTTGCTTGCTATTGCCCCGACGCGCGTGCATGTCCAAAACGAATTAGCAGGCGAAGTCCCAATTTGATCTGCCTAGGATGCGAGCGCCATCTGGATATCATTTTCGCAAGTACCCGAACGCGCGCGGCTGTAGGTCTGGTAGAAATGCTGGAAAAGGGGTTCGTGTTTGAGTTTCCTCATAGCAGAATTAGGTTTTCTCGTACATTCAAATTATACACAAGCCAACGCCGATTGGTAAACGGTCCGACGGCGAATCTGACGTCGAATGGTAAAGTCGTACTTTACAAGTTTTCTGACGGATTTCACTGTGAGAAATTCAATTTTTGTTCACCAAAACCTTGCACCACGTGGAGGGCCTGCGCGGTCGGGGTGGTTGGGGATGATTTTCTCCGCCACCAACCGACATGGCACGCCGACACCGGATTTTCTGCAACACGGTGCCCTTAACGCTGTCGCGTTAAAATGCTTAATAATAATCAACTGTAGGGCATATATTTCGATTGCAGAACTGACGTCGGTCTTGTGCCAGTTTCATGACATCCGTCCATAAACTTGCGCTGAAATGAACTGGCATCAACAGTGGCGGAGCAAGAAAGGTCTTAAACTGGAACCTGTTATAGACTATTTGCGGAACACCGGAATGTACTCGAGATTTTATGAAAGCCATTGTGTTTTTACGTGGTTATTTTATCCATTCTTTCGTGTCGTCATCTTATTCTTTCATAATTCTTTTTGTCCTCTTTCCCTGTGCTGATTTAATTAATTCAAATTATGTGGTTTTACGTGCCGAAACCACGATCTGATTATGAGGCACGCCGTAGTGGGGGACTCCGGTAATTTGGACCACATGGGGTTCTTTAACGTGCACATACACGGGTGTTTTCGCATTTCGCCCCTATCGAAATGCGGCCGTCGTGGCCGGGATTCGATCCCGCGACCTCGTGCTCAGCAGCCCAACACCATAGCCACTGAGCAACCACGGCGGGTTCCCCTCTGCTGAGTATAGCAGGCCAGATCATACTAGCTCAGGTCAATTTCTTTTTATTTTTATAACAAATTATTTGTGTATGAGCCATGAAGCCAACGTTTCGACAAGGGGCCTGTTCTTCGTCAGCCTTTGACGAAGACAAGTCTTGTTGTCGAAACATGGGTTCCAAGCTAGGGTTTCCCTTGTTTGCCAATTTTTCATTACGACAAGTCTTCATCTTCCTTTGACCTTTTTGTTTCATTTGGAGTTAAACTTATCATTATATTTTTAGAGGCAATACCTACGCACTACGTAGGTATTGCCTCTACCTACGGGGCTTTGAGCGGAAAATGGAGCGCGGTATCGCCGACAAACAGAACCGCTGTGTTTGGAACGCGCGAAGCATTAACGCTTACCAGGCAAGCTGATGTCGTGCGCTATAGTCTGGCTCTGCATTATGTAGTGAGATCACCAGCGGAGAAACTCGAAGGCACAACGCTATACGCTTTTAATTGCTAATAACGGTAAAGACGATTTCCGCGTTTCCTTCCTGAACTCACGCTGTGCGTGGAAAGACGACGCCAAGAGCCATCAGGTGAAAGAGTAATTATTTACAGCAACAAGTGGGAGACCCCTCGAACCTATTTCTTTATAAGTGAGATCTTGCCGCTCGATAGCAAACACGTGCGACGTCGCGCTTTTAGATATTTAAGGGCCCAGCGGTAAAGACTGTGCCAGGAACCGACGTTGGCATGCTTTTCTGTAGGAAGAGAGCATTTAACGAGAATAACGGAAAGTAATTACTTACAACGGTAGGCGATGGTTGAGAACGCCGTGCTTCTAAAAGGTCTTGAAACTACAGGCGTTTGCGATCGAACATAGGCAGCGAGGAAAACGGGGGAACTGGTTGCAACAATTTGCTGCTTTGTGTCATTAAGTTTGAAGTTGTGCAAGCTGAAGACATAAAGCTTGCAGCGGCGTAATTAATTGAGCAGCACAGCAACTCACTCGGTAATTTATTGAGTGTATCTCAGAAGTCTCCAAGAATGGGCACCAGACAAGGGCTCGGCATTGAAAATGTAATAAATGAGCATCGTTACTTGTGGATGGCCATAAGAACTCGACAAGAAACGATTTGGTATAGATGAGATCATAGACAGCAGTCAAAGTGGCAGTTTTGATTCCACAGATGACTTCCTGAAAATTTATTAAGCATGAGGTGGGGCTTCTTCGTTACGTTGCGAGCAGCTGTTGGTGGCGAAATATAACGTGACTGAGACACTAAGAAAATATTTATAATACGAATGATGAAAATTGCAAAGCTACTAGAATTACTTTGTAATCCAGAAGTCACCAACAAATATTATTCGTTCAACGCTCAACATAGTGACACGTGCACTTGTTTATCTTTCACCGGTGACCGCTTTCCACCGGCTAACAAACGTTATCGCTCGGCGCAGGATCCACCTGCATGTATCAAAAGTTTCTCGAAAGTTATCGATGCTTCTATCCGTTGTCTGTTGTCACCGACGCTTATGTAATCTAATTGTATGAGCGACGCGGATTGTGTAGTACTTTCTGGAAGACACGGGGGCACCAGGGATTACTCTGGAACCTTCGATGACTCATGTATAAAAGCCGACGCGTGTCGCCGCTGATCAGTTTTTGTCGACGACCAACGATTGTGCTCGCCGCTCTTGTTGTAAAGTGAGTTACTTTCATTGCTGGTCACAGGATCGCCCAATAAAGAGTTTGATATTTAACAGTTTGGATTCTGCGTGTTTCCACGTCACGAATACGTGGTGTGGATAGCGAAAACAAAGTGGATAGCGAAAACAACCTAGCAAGAACAATGTAAAAAAATCAGAGCCATTCCCCTGTCGAGGAAATGGGAGTAAAAGGGAAGCTGGTGGCAAGACGACGCCGTCGCAGGCGTTCCGCTTCGTTTGCCCTAAACTCCGTGTAGGCGGCTCTTCGCTGACGTTTGGCCTCAACATCACGCTCCCGCAACTCGGGGTCCGCAACTCGGCGTTTCGCCTGGGCTTCGGAAGCCCTCACGCTAGAATCGGCACGTCGACAACGAGGCCTTTCCCGAGCAAGTTTACGGCGCCGTTGCTCAAACGCAGCCTGCTCCTCGGCGGAACGCACCACGCGAGGCCTTCACATCCGGGCGCCAAAACTAATCTGAGGCGAGGGAAGCCCGGCGGAGCGCGAGTCAACACCATTTCCTTCCCTTTCTCTCCCCGTGACGCTCCAAACGACCCTGATTGGTCGCACGCGTCACGTCATCCAGCGCCGGTACAGCTTTTCCCGCACCAGCTGTTTCTTTCTTTCTTCTTTCTTTCTTTCTTTCTTTCTTTCTTTCTTTCTTTCTTTCTTTCTTTCTTTCTTTCCTTCCTTCTGTCTTTCTTTATTTCTTGTCCCTGGCTCATACACGCATATCTAATGCGGGTATGAGCCATAGTAGTTTTAGCGTTCCATCGCCGGCGCAGGCTAGCGTATACAAGCTTCACTTGAAAAAATACATATATAGCCCTATAAGGGATCATATTATGTAAGGATTCTTTTTGTCCCATTCTATTAATTTCTTATCATACGTCCCGCTGAGTAGCCAATCTCAGTGATAGTGGGGACACGCCTTCGTACAAACCGAAGACGAAGAGCAATACAGAAGAGAAATATTAAGGATATACTATCCCTGTATTCTTTCAAAATCATGATATATGATCTACCTATTAATTCTCACATACGTACCTATTCCAAAATTTATGTTTGCATTAACTTATAATTGTCCTTTCTTATTGTTATATAGAAGTACCCGGTTCTTGGCCAATCCCCCAGAGTGGGTATGTGCCACGCCTATCTAGGCTTTACATCTACATCTATTACGCTTGTGCGGGGCTGACCTTACTCCGCAATAGATCTTACACTCTGTGGCCCGATTTTTTCCGAAACTATTTGAGTATTCGACAAGCAGTTGAGTATTCGACAAGCAGTGGTCACCTTCCAGTACTTTTATATTATGGACACTCCAAACACATTTCTGCCATCGCCGTCGTCGCCGCCATCGCCATGAGGTTCCGTATAAAGTCCAACGGCGATAAGATCGTCACCGCTCGCCGTACGCTGTGTGTGCGAGTGAAAGCGTACGAGGGTGAGCTGGCAATCGTGGCTCAATGAAGCGCACGCGAGGGAGGAAGGCAGGCCGGAAGCGCGCGTTCTTGTTTCGCGCGCAAGGCACGGGGACGATGTGACGGAGAGGAAGGGGGGGGGGGGGGGCTGCGTTCGGCTCCAGTCGGCTGCTGCTCACAGCGTGGCCGCGCGGACTCCGTATCTTGAAAGCAATCTGCGATGTGGGCGAAGTGCACGCCCGCGCGGGCCTCATCTTCAAAGCGATTTGCGATGGGGACAAAGTGCATGCGCCGGGTGCTGGTACCTTCGTATGCGCTGTACTTTCGACGTTTAGTTCGCGTTGAAGCGAGACGAGAGACAGCGCGAAGGTCGATTCACTCGCTGCTGCAGCCGCGCTTTCTCACTCCGGCGTTTCCACAGCGAGTTTCCGTGGTCATCGAGCGAGATGTGTTCCATGTTTACCTGTGAGCGCGTGACATCGCGCTTGTCTATTTAGTTAGTAAGCGAATGTTTACAACTTAACACAGCCCAATAAACAACTATCCTTGCTTCGTATAGCTCTCTACTGATTTGCTATCGCAATCGATTCTTCGCCTTTCGGGCGAAGCTGCGACTTTTTTTTTTAAGTAGCACACCCTGTAACATTTATGAGTGATCAGGGGTGAACTTTCATTAAATTTTAAAAATGCTCACGAAATGTTCTTTAATTCGTCTCTGATGCGTGTACTGAGCAAAAAACCGTGATTATCTGTACCGCTTTGGAAAGTTCTCGCAAACAGTGTGAATTTCGATTGAAATTAGATTGAATAATATAAATTCATGCAGCCCTTGGTGGAATGAAGAAGGCGCTCGTGATTACACAAAGAGAAAAGCCGCTTCGAAAAAGATATTACATAACCAGCTTCCCAAAAAACTGGAGCGATTACATTTTTTTTCTAGCCGTCTTTAAACAACGTACCAGTTTCAAAAGCAAAAAAACAAGTACGGCTGCAAGCATTTTGATCTCCTATCTAACACTAAAAATAAGCGCGCGTTGTTCAGTTTTCTCCGCAGTAGGAAAGTACTTCCGCGTCCAACTAATATTGACTCTATAGTCTTAAGAAGTTATGAAATTAACCAATCATTAGAAGAAATCTCACAGAGATTAGAAATTAGATTTTCTTCCGTCTTGCCAAATTGTTCTAGTTTGCGAAGTGCACCAGATGATTTTACAGAAATTACTATGTTAGCATTGGCTGCAATCGTGGAGTGACTTCCAAATTCAGCTCCCGGCGAGGATGGGGTAAACTCTGCTATAATCAAAATTTTATTTTAAGAAGCTCCTGATGACCTTTTGGCTATTATAAATCACTCAATTAGGTTTTCATGGATTTCGTGTGCGTGGAAAATTGCTAAAATAATCAGAATTCTTAAATATGACGGGGAGGAATACACGATATACTGTATAACATTAGCCCACCAATCACGCTAACCTCTAATTTGGTGAAATTAATTGAAAGAATCCTATATGCCCGTATGATTAAATATGTACTGAACAAAGACTTGCTTAGTCCCTACCAAATTGGATTCCGACCATCATGTTCAATCTGGCATGCTTACGCGGACTTGGGAAGCAGAAAAAAATTATCATGACGACAGAGGCAGATAGGTGCTATTGTGACGCTAGACATTTATAAAGCCTACAATAGTATAGAATCCGTAATTTTATTGGATCTATTACGAAATCTAGAGTTTCCAAATTATCTTTTAAACTGGATGTGTGAATCTTAAAATCGGAGGAAACTTTACTGCTCTTATGTGTGCTTCGAGCACACATAATCAATCACGCTGATGTTCCTCGAGGAGCTGTCGCTTCGCCATTATTATTTACCATTCTGATGAGTTCCATTCCTCGTCATCAAGATGCTCAAACATATGTATGCGCAGATGATATTGGTTTCTTCGCATCAGACAGTGACATTCACTCCCTCTACTATCGACTACAGAACTACCTCTACGCCATCGAAACCTGGCTAAACAAGATTCGCCTTTCACTTAACGTTAGAAAGTGCTTGATATTGTTTCTCGCTCTTAACAATCCCGTTACCATATCGCTATGCTACCGTCTCGCGACTCCATCTCAAGTGAAGTCGGTGAAGTATTTGGGTGTGGTCTATGACGGCTCCCTCAGCTGGCTCGGCCATATTGACCATAAGGTTAGAAAAGGAGTGAGAGTAGTTGGCATGCTACGCAAGCTATGCAGCAGTCGGTCCGGGATGCGGAGAGACCCACTTCTAATGATATAAAAAATGTATGTGCGGCCCATTTTAAAATGTGGATGCGTATTATTTTATGGTGTGCCAGCTTGTTCGCCTCCTTGCTCTGGTTGAGTGGCAAGCGCGGCGATTGTGCTGCGGATTAATGAAATTTATTGCCAATAACGTACTACATCAAGATGCCAGGTTGCCCTAAATATTGTGTAGATTTCGTTTACTGACGGTACAAACTTTCTTAATTATGTATGAATCCTTTGTTAGAATATTGGAAAACATCTTTATTTCCCAGCCTGCATTATTCTTTGGAGTACACTGGCCTCGGTTTTATACACCGCAGGTGGTCTTTGCACGAGCACCGATTAATCCCTTAAATGTATGTATCTGAGAGGTGCCATCTATTTGTTATGTGCGAGAGAGTCTACAAATCATCTATGACGACATCTACCCAAGCAACGCAAACCTTCTCTCTCATAATATATTAAATGACTATTCCAAGATCATTTATTGAGCTTACATATAAATACGGTCATCGCGACAGATGCCTCACAGTGTGAAGAAAAATCTGGAATTGTCATTTTCGTTCCTGCTCTCTATATATAGTCTGGTCATTCTCAATCCGGATTCCGGACTTATCCGTATTTCTGGCTGAATCTCTAGCCGCAGTGGTAGCCTTACGTAAACTAATTTAATCGATATCGATGGTCGTGATAATAACGGATTCTTTATCTATATGTCCATCGCTCACAGCAAATAGCGAAACTAATCTTTTACGTAGAACTAATTTTATAGCGCCTGCCCACATTTATTTAATTAGATTGCTTTGAGTGCCTGGACATAAGGGATTGTTCATGAACAAACTGGCTGAAAGTATCGCGAGAGCGTCCCTCAGCGGCCCTGTACTATCATTACTTCCTACATCAGCTTACCTAACTATTGCTAAATTCAAGAGATATGCAATTACTCAATACTTTTTGACCCAGCTATAGCTAATGTTTCAGAATATCGACATCTCCTATTCCCTTGGCTCAAAAATTCCTTTTACACCAGAACAACTGAAGTAATTTTTGCCCGCTTACGTTGTCGAACGTCAGTCTTAAAAACTTTTGTTGTCGCAGGGCTGGTCTGGCGCCCTCCCCTCTGCGCCCAATCGGTGAGACTATTGATAATTTTTTATTACTCTGCTGCCGTTTTTCTTCTTTTTAAGGGGAGATGAAGGTCGAAAAACCGAGATTTTTTTTCAGAAAAAGTTGATTGTGTATTTTGTTGTGTTTTGCTTTCCTCCAAGCCTCCTCTTTTATTTATTAGCAAATCAACGCTGAGAATCAACTAGTAGTTAGTAAAAAACGCAAAAAGGATTCGCGGTGGCTCGTGAAAGTGCGAATTTACCCTAGTTTATTGCACGCGGCAGTTCGGTTATGCGGCGTTGCCTGCTCTTAAATGTTCGCGGGGATGTAGGCCTAACCCCCTTCTCCCAGAGCCCAATTCGACAGCGCCGCATTCTTGCTGAAAATATGAGAAACAAAATTGTTTTCCCGTCAAAGTCTAGCATCGCGCTTTTTTTTTTTTTTTTTACTTCCAAGCATGTTTTTTTTTCTCCGTTCTTCATTTTGTAGCATTTTTAGAGTTTGTGCACTAAAATTTATGTATTTCATATAGTCTGATCATAATGAAATTCGGCATGATTATGCTTTAACATATCCAGAATTCAAGGAAACAACTTTCAAAGCTTTCCACAAGCATATTCAGTAAGATAATTTCAAAAGTTTCTTCGTTGAGAATGGTAAAAGTGAAACTCAGCGTTGGAATTTTTTTCTAGACTAAAACACAAACGTTACGCTATATTTTCTTGCTTTATTGAATTCTACTATTCATTGGGAGCAATATTAACTATGTTTAGTGTTTTCTTGTGCTCACTGTTATCGCCTAAGCTTGCACAAAAATGCATTGTTCTTACAAATGTATGGTGTGCAAAAAGTTAACCAAATGAGCTATCAAAAACTAAAAGCAGATTTGAAAATAGGAGCTCAAACTCTGTCAATGGTGAAAGTTTCATTGAGCTGTCACAAATATTGAAAGAAAAAGTTCTCAAAGTAGCATCTCCCCTTAAAGAAAAACATTTTAGAATCAAGGTTTAGACAACTTGTTTAAATTTTTCCATTCTGAATATTCTTTCTCTAGGAGCCTCCTCTCTTGGAAACTACTACAGGGATGACAGTGCAGGGGATTCCAGCAAACCACACTACTAATACCACAGGGACGCTTGCTCCGCCGCGGAAGAATTTATAGCTGTTGCAGGGAGATTTTGTTAAGCTCTTCATAGGTTATTTTTTATTCATTTCTTCCTGACAATTCTACAAATTTTAGTTGTAACTGAAATTTTCTAATACCATCAAAATATTGGCCAATGCTTCGCGGTGGGTATGCGCGCCATCATAAAAGGAAAAACAAACCAAACCATACCAAACCAAGGAAAAATGAAAATAATCGTTGCATGATACGGGCCTAGGATGACAAATTTAGCTAGGTGGTAACATTTCATAGCGAATAATACCAGTAGAAACAAGGACAGGAAGCGAAGAACCTGCAAGTGGCTTGATGTTCTTCACTTTCTGTTGTGCTGTTCGCAATGGTCACATGGCCTTTCCCTTTCAGGGCAGTGGGGATCGAACGAATATCATGGTTCCCAGATGAAGATGACAGCTTCACGTACTCATCCGCATCCTGCCTTGTAAGCGACATCACATGATAAATTGCTTAGGTGAAATCATAGCAGTGAACGCGAAAGCGGCTATATGGGATTGTTGGTCATCATGACTTATCCCCCAGAGTGGGTTGCGCCAGGTCATTAAGGAACAACAACAATAATAACAACAACAACAGCAACTGACAGCATGCTCGAGAGATACCGTGAGACAAGAAGACACGAACCATCTCGGGGTGACAAGAGATCATGCGTGTAGCCGAAGAGATCATATTGTCTGGAGGGATCACGTTCGTTTGATGAACTCGGCCGAAGCGAGAATGATGGAATTGACTTGCAGAGTGAGAAAGAACTACAGAGTTCGGAACCAAAGCCAATTGGAGCCATGGTTCAAGTGCAAAGAGTAATATATGGTTTGGGTCGCAAAACTGAAAGTATAGGGTGTTGTCTGCAACGCCGCTTAACCGTGATGAATGATTTAGCCGTGTAACGGAGAAAAGACGAGAGCTACGTACGTACGTCGCAGAAAGCCGATGACTAATGATTCCTTGATGTTGGGGCCGTGAAGAAAGGAGGGCGGAGTAATAAGATGTGGCTGAATAGCTCTGACAAAGATCCTACAGCTAAAAAAGAGTGGCGAACTGACTGGGCCAATTTGAAGGAACACATGAAGAGCAACGACCCATAAACGTGGGACACAGCTAAATTGACAGGATTTCTCAGACCACAACGATTTTCGGGTGTAATACATAGTGATCAGAAAGGAATATTTTCAGATAGTTAGTTGTGTATAGTTCGGTTAGAGCGCTCGATTTTTTACTTTCTTTATGCGAAACGCTGCCAAGATGTATTTGGTGTTCTGTGAAATCACGCTCGCCGTTCGGAAAACAGCCGTATTTTCACGTACGAGTACAAACATAATTTTGCTTTTGACATGGCGGGATAATGTATTACTGCTTTGTATTTGTATTGTGTTTGCATGACAAGCTGGCTCAACGGGCTTTTAGTCGCCTCCTCGGTCATGGAGGCAAGCATGTAGACTTCTAAGCCAGCGAGTACAGGGGAGTGACGTCAGTGACGAGCGACGGCGATTGGCGGGTCCATCCTTGTCTCTCGGCGTCGAAGAAACAGAAGGTCTCGGTGCGGAGGCAGAGGGGCCTAGGAGCTCACTGAATCCTTCGCTCAGAATACGAAAACCATGCTTCAGCCACTACAACGCTTCCATAGAGGCATAGGGAAGGCAGAGAAAGCGGTCTGTCTATCGTAACGGTCTGTACACGCGCGACAGCGGCATTGAAGACTGACAAGACACGAGTATCTGAAGGAACGCCAGATTGGCAGGCGTATAGGAAGGAGCCCGGAGAGTGCTAATTTGACGACGTCAGGAGTGCTCTGCTCTTCTTTGTGCTACTATGGCATCTTTGCGTTGATGCGCATGCGGATTAAGAGCAAGACACGTCTGGCGAGCGGCACGATAGTCTGCGCCCTCTTTCGGAAGCTGCCATACTTGGTTGCGCGGTCATGCTGTCGCTGGCGAAGTGTAGCTTGACGAGCGGACGCTCCTTTTCACGCGCTGGCTTTCAGCGAGGCTTAGCTCGCAAAAGCTGTCGGCTTTACTGAACGCAGCAAAGGCGGATGTCTTAATTCGTTTAGCATTTCCAGAGGCAAGTCAAGATGACAGAGTAAGAGTTGAGCGAGACTACTCGCGAGCGCCTGCTAGACAGTCTGTGCATCGCTCGACGACAGCGACAACGCGACCGGCGATGTTTGCGAAGGCGTTTCGTGCGCCACGTGTTCCTGGCGGACGGCTGAAAGCAAACTGTCTAGCTTTGCGAGCGAAAGCTCGTTGTTTTTTTTTTTTTCGTATTTTTTTTTAATCGGCTCTTTCCTGGTCAGTCTCAGCTCCAGTCCTGCCGCCATCGTCTCGTTGCTTTATTTTTACGGCTTGTTACCCCGCGCACGCTTAATTAACTCCCAGCGGGCCCCGTGTTTCCCTTCTTAGCTTTCTGGCTTTGCATGCGAGTGCGCTCGCACAGCAGGTACACCATTATTTGCCGTTGCTTCTTGTCTTGAACGTGTGAGCGTTTTTGTGCTGTCCACTGGCTACAGTGCCAGAGAAATAGCATTAGCCAGCGCGCGCGCGTTCAAGACCGCACGAAGATAAGATTAATATATAATGCGCGACCGGTGTCCCGGTTCTTATCGTATTTAGGAGCAATGACACCGCCTGTTTTCTGCCATCTCGCCGTCCTCATTTCGTCGTACGTCTGAGTCGTGTTAAGCCGCACTTAAACCCCCTCCCCTAATGTTAACAGTGTCAACATAGTTACGAAACGTGAGACGAGCGTGTAATGCCTATGCATTCCTATATTCGTGTTTTATTGCTATTGAAGTGGCGTAGCATTGCTTGGACTGGGCCCAGTCAGAAGATACTTCCGTTCAAGGTAGCTTTTATTCCAGCCGGAACTACAGTCTGCACTTGGAGCTGTCGTCCTCCTCTGACACTGCGCTGCTTTAGGGAACAGCGGCAGTGCTTGTTGCCGGCGGGTATAGTCTGCAAACCTTGCGGAACAGCTCATCATGTACCGACTCAGAAGGGGTAAATAAGTTATGCGGAATACGGTGACGTGGATGAACGTTCATGAAAGTGCAAACTGTCATCCATCCCACTGTAGCAAGACGTCAGAGCTCAGTTTCACGTAGAAACCAAGGAGTACGAGTGAAGCCTTCTTTCCCAAAACAGTCGGATATCGCCAGGCACGCTTGCGGAAAGCCTCGCTTCTGAAATCTCTCGTACGGCTTTTATTGTATGGAAAGACAGCATGGACCCGACGAAGCAAAATTGACTACTTATAAGGGGAAATAATTTGGCGTTAAGAGTGGGTCTCCCGACTACTCTCTCCTTAGGGTCCCTAAATGTAGTGGCATACTAACGTTACGTTAGTCATGTAATTTCGTTTACCGAACAGGTTTACGGGACGCGCTCCCGAGTGACGCCAGCATATCGATCATTATGACTTGAAGTTGAGGAATGGTCAACGAGAGGAGATACGGAAAATAATAGGCCTAACATTAAGGAACAGTAACACGGTGGTATAATTTACATAAATTAAAGATCCACCGAGAACGCGCAGTATACAGATGGCATTGTCCTTGAGATTGAGTGAAGAGAAAGTGCTGTGGGGCGACCACGTAATGCGTAGAACATATAAGTGGCGTCGTATTAAAGTAGCTTCTAAAGTATTTTCTAAAGTGAGAAATACGCAATCTAGGGCGGAGTGTAATTTTACAAGGTTACGAAATTAGATACATTGTGGTTGTGAGATGGATGTGCTCGGTTGGCGCAAGACAGGTAGGGAAGTAGTCGGAGTTTTCGGAGAGATACTTGTCTTCTAGTAGACTTGATTAGAGGCTGATGGGTTGTGGTAGTAGTGATGATGATGATGATGATGATGATGACGACGATGATATAAATTTGAAGCTACGGCTCCCAATTTGGTTACCAGTGGTGGCATGTTAACGCTATCCCATTAATACTTCAGAAACCCACGGGAATGTTACACGCTGAAAAATATTTCCACCATCTTGTGAAGGTCGCCTAGTCAACAAAGCGTATGATTTGGCGTGCCTACGTCTGAAGAAACGAGTCGCTCATGCGCTGCCTCAACATGATGGTCTATAGTAAGATCTCCAGCTTCCTGGTTCCGATGTTCCTTATGGGCTCACGCGCATGTACTTTCTCTAAAGCGTCTTCTATAGTCCAAGTGTGTAGCGCGAAGAGCTGCACACCTTTGGACTTGCACGTAGCACGTTTTCTCTCAGATGGTGCTACTTGAAAGCGAACGACGCCAGCAGAATTGCCCATTGACATTCCATGAGCCGTAATTGAAGAGGCCTTGGTAGCTTTAACTCTGCACCCAATCTAGTCCGTTGTCCTCTTGCGTCTCCGAAACATAGTATCAAACGTACCTTGTTTATCGAACTGCAGCGGTGACTTAGTCTGGCCCGTTCTATAGTACTCAGAAAGAGGTTTTAAGTTCACTTTCCGGCCTCTGGTACCTTTTAGATGGTAGTAAAAGCAGGAACGCTGGTATTCTGCAGCCCTGTGCACGTTAATGAACTCGGCTTGGTGAAAACTAGCCCGGAGTACTCCACTACGGCATCCCTCATAGTCCAATGACAGCTCTTGCAAGTGAGACACCGTCCTTCCTGTTGCTTTATGCTGGCTGGTATATAGATTTACTCGCCCTCTTTGCTTAGCTGTCAAAAATTTACGATATCGAACTGTTAAGCGGCTGCATTATACTGATACGAGGTAAACGAAAACGGTCGTCACACTCAATCCTGCACTTATTCATGCCACAGCTCGAGTGCCAACTTTTCTGCTAGTCGGTGCTGACCACGTGTCGTTAATTATATTGAAAACAACAAGCATGTGGGTGGAATAGACACTATGCAGCCTTTAACACCTGCGTGTCTCTCATTCGCTAACGATGAGTGATAGCATGCGCGGGTTGACACTAAGTGATTGCGCGCGTGCGCATGCATCTCCACATTGCAAGAAGGCAGCGTGTCTGAGCGTGTGTGTCTCTGGAGTGGCGTATGTAGGTTTCAGGCTTAGGTAGGAGACTCAGGCAATCTCCCTCCTTTGCGGTGAAGGACGGGCTATCGCCACAGCCGCCTGACCACGTCTGACAGCGTGCGTTGGCCGTCAGATCAAGGAAAGGAAAAGCTAGGCAAATTGGATTACCACTGTCACCGCACCGGGCGTATAAGGAAAGCGACACTCCCGCGGATATGACCTCGGCTCCACCGGTGCCTGCCAGCGTCCGCGAAGGCTCTACAGAGCAACTATATCGGCCAGGACTGACAGCGCGCTTTCGTTCGCCTGGCTCGGGGAACAGATTAAACGGCAGTTGCACGGTGAAAGGTGCAGCAACATTGCCAAAGCCCGTGTGGATACGGTGGCAAAGCTCGTTTGCTTTTCAACAGACCATGCCACTCTCTTGGCCTGCACGTCTAAGTTTAAGCTCACATCTTCTTCTTTTTTTTTTTTCATTCACCAAGAGCTTCTCTCTCGACCGTGAGATGAAAGTGAGTGTTTCGTGTTATGAGCTTGGGGTTAAACGCAGAATAGTCAGACTGAAGGGAAAGCAGGGTTAAAGAAAAGCCGTTTCAGAAAGGCGAAATGTCGTTGTCTGCATGGTTCGATATTGATTCGGCTTGCGAATAGCGTTGCTAGAATGCGGTACACGTTTAGTGTGCGCGGTATTGACCGCATTGTGAACAAGAGGAGCGAAGTGAGAGGTGGAAACAAAAACGCACTGGGCACGCGGTAACTGACCACACTGAGGAAATCCTTCGATACTTCTACAGAAAACCTGCCTCCCATCTTATTTGAGCAATCCAAAAAGCACCCTGCCTGGCCAAATGTGTCTTCTGGAACGGCTACAATGAAAGGCTATTGTTACCGCGGAGAATTCACGGTTGTTTGTGAACGCAGGAACCGATAGGATTTTACCCAGACCTGCTTATAGGGGAAAGAGCTGAGCTCAGACGAAGAACCGCAGCCAGATCTTATTTCGCTGTCTTTTTTCTCTGATGTTGCAAAACTTGTTTTTGAGGCTTATATGTGGTTAGAGGCTTGCGGAGGTTCCAGCTTGCCATTTGATGGCAAGACATTGTTTCAAAGTGCTCATGTTCTAAATATTCTCTTTAAAGCCTTGCTGTGCTGCCATGGTTTCGAGATAGCAGACTCTTTAGCAGCTAGAATTCGCATTTTGTCGCAGTTAAACAGCAACGACGACGACGACAATGATGACTACAACCTGAGGAACGCTGCCGTGGGTGTTTGGAAGAAGTAGTAGAAGAAGAAACTATTTACAACTTGCATCCTCAAGTTCAATTCATTCCGAACGTTGCGCTGCTAGGCGTGCCGAAAACGGCGTGTAGGTTCCCTATGACGATCTAGGGTTCGTAACACCGATGAATGATTAATCGATTAATCTATTAAATGTATCTCGCAAAACGATAAATCTTTATCGAGGTATACCTTTCATTTAATCGGCTTAACCGATTGTACCTCTTTGATTAATCGTTTTCGAGCGCTTGACAGGAGTGGCGCGCAAAACTTTAAAGTCGTTCTGGAATGGCGGCGCACGAGCAATGACTGGGCGGCTGCAGCAGAGCGACTGTCGTCTGCTTTTTCGGCCGACTCCCGAGTGATGCCGAGCCGAGCGTTTCCACTCTCTTTCCCCACAACGCACATGCCACCACGCCGACCGAAGCCGGAGGCTTGAAATGCCCTCGCAATTCAAGCCTCCATCTATTCTCGCAAGCATGCATCTATTCTCGCATGCTGGTTGTGTGGCCAATCAAAGAAGGTGTCGGTTTCACCCAAACATCCTAGCCAATTGATATTCCTTGTCTCTGTAGAAAACAGTATGTGGTCAAAAATCTTGAACCAGTAATTCTCGCATGCTGGTTGTGTGGCCAATCAAAGAAGGTGTCGGTTTCACCCAAGCATCCTAGCCAATTGATATTCCTTGTCTCTGTAGAAAACAGTATGTGGTCAAAAATCTTGAACCAGTAATTCTCGCATGCTGGTTGTGTGGCCAATCAAAGAAGGTGTCGGTTTCACCCAAGCATCCTAGCCAATTGATATTCCTTGGCTCTGTAGAAAACAGTATGTGGTCAAAAATCTTGAACCAGTAATTTGATTTTACCGTGTGTATATTGCAATTTAATGCATATTTCAGTGGGAACTCACCTTTCGCCATGCATCTTATTTAATTCTACTTAAGTGCCATTTTATAACATATATTGCTTATCTTTTCAGAAGCCACTAGTGCCAACTATGATTAGTCTTTAACAAGTTGAAGGTTATCCTTTATCAAACGTTTATGCACTTGTGTTTCAAACTTGGTTGTACCTATGAAGCATTAATGTAGGGTCCTACATAGGTAGATTACTGTGTTTCAACCTTTTTAAGAGTGTCCGGGCAAAATTTCGAATAATCAATTAATGAATGAAAATTCCTGTATTGAAAGCAATTAATTGATTAAAGGTTAAAATGATGAATGATTAATTTTTAATCGAATAAAAAAACATAATCGACCATACCTATGCCGATCATGGCGCACTTTTTTGTTGTGTAGTATGCCCAGTCAAATTGTGCTGTCTCTGTGTTACCCAAATTTGTCTTTTTGACTGTTTCTTCCAGTATTTCTTGCCGTGTGCAGTCATCTCCTTCTGCGTGGCCGATCCTCCTTCGCGGGTATTGGCCATGCTTTGAGGCCACAACAGCAACAACTTGTGTTGCGTGCTAATGAATCAACATTGGCCACAGCTTGCAACTGCATCCGCGATGTTGGAGGTGAGCATTCTTCTTCTTTCCTTCTTTCTGGGGTTTAACGTGCCAAAACTAGTTCTGATTATGAGACACGCTGTAGTGGAGGGCTTCGGATTAATTTTGACCACCTGGGGTTCTTTAACGTGCACTACAACGCAAGCACGCGTTTTTGCATTTCGCCTCCATCGAAATGCGGCCGCCGCGGCCGGGATTACACTGAAGGCTGTCACTTCACCAAATTGCCATATCACCTGATTGGCTGTGTTGCTGGCCCTCTAAGGGGCAGCTTCGCATCAACTAATCATTCAAGACACTGTATGAGAGAGAAGGAAAATCAGGAAGGATAACCAGGTTTGCTACCCTACACTAGGGGAGGAGGAAGCGGGAGAAAAGACAAATGGAAAAAGAGAAAGAAAGAGATAAGAGTGATTCGCACGCTCACATAACAGCGTTCACCATATGAGTACACGTTGTACACAGTAAGGAACGTAAGTGATGCAGCCATCGAAATAAATGCATAAATTCTTCACAAGAAATCGCTTGCAATTGCATATGAAACAACGATATATCGAGCGAAAGGAAAATGACCTAAAAATGCTCAGTGATGTGATAGCAATGCCGAAACAAATAACACGTGGCCCTTTTAGGATTCAGCCTTTTGCTCAGCCGATGAACACTTCAGCTGCCGAGTCATCGCGGTACGCTCATTATGAAGTATAGTTTGGCCGGCACGAATATAAGATGTGACTTTTTATGTTGAAGCTTCTAACCTCCTTAGAGCGAAAAGAGCGGCAATAACGCACACACAGCGCCGTTTCGTGCGTTCTTGTGCACATCCTTTTGCACTGGCTGTGGTGTCTCCAAGTAAGCACGTGCTCTGAGAACGAGTTGCTCTGCCGTTAATTTTGACCGACGTATATTTTAGTATTATAAAATTATTACCGCAAAACATTTAGTCCCTAGTTTCGACTAAGTTAACGGGGACAATAAGAAGCCGCTGCTTATAGGAACAAGCATTACAAAGTGACATTAGGATCAGTAACGTCGTCACTAATAGTATTTTGGCCTGATTTACTTGATTACGTCCTGCGCTCTTTGACCGCAGATAGATAAAAGTCACTGATAAAAGAAAAAAAAATCTATCCGTGATCTTTTTTGATGAGAAAATTCCACTTACGTACACAGTTAACTTCCAGGTACGAACGTATCGCTAATAATATAAATAAATATTTAATATTTTGCACGAAACATTACAGTAAAGACTCTAAGTAACTTCACCGACTTTCTAGTTGACGTATGCAAAATCAGGGCAGGCACAACTGTAACTTGCAGAATAATTGTTGAAAGTGTTATATCGGGTTGATTGAAATATCAAAATGTAGGGGTTATGAGGGGGGGGGGGCATAAATAATTTCAATTATCGAGGCTTTAACGTGCACCTAAATTTAAGCACACGAGCGTTTTTTGCACTCTACCCCTATCGGAACGCAGCAGCCGTGGCCGGGAATTGAACCTATGACCTTGTGTTCAGCAGCAGAACGTCATGTAGCGTTTGAGCCACATTGACTGTTATCGGTCATACTCTTGTGCTTTTGTAGGGGCCATCAAAACCTGAACGCTTTATGTAGTCGCAATATCTCATACTTCTGTGCAAGGTACGTGTTACTTATTTGTATGTATATATTTTTTAAATTTGTCATGGGGCGGTGCTTCTTTTCTCTGGTCAGCGCCATCCTGTAAATAAGTAAAAATTATGTTGTATGCGTCTTAAAACGTGCCAAGATGAAACGCTATCAAAATTAATTGCAACGCTTCGCTCTTGTAATCTAGACAACGGAATGATATTGTTTTTTAAATTGTTTTACCATGGTTTGTATCACACGCATAAGCATAAAACGCCTTTGCTCTACGCGTGACGTAAAAAAAAAAAAGAAAAGAAAAACACACACACCCAAAATATTAGCCTCTTATGGTCGAACATACGTGTTCCTTAGTTTTGACAGCGCCGGATCGTGGGGCAAAAGTAATTTAATGCCGGCTCTCAATGATTATTTTTACGAAGCGAGAAATTATTCGTCTGATTATACCGCCTCTTTTATCTATAGAGACGTAGTAACTCGGACGGGTTGGCAGTGGGCAGGTTAATGCGCTTCGTAATAACCCTCTTTGTATTTGAAGCCGCTATTGTGCGACATTTAAATATATCTCCCAGCATGGTGACAGGGGTGAGCCGAGTGTTTAGATGTAATAATATACGGCTACGTTACACACACACACAAAAAAAAAAAAAAACAAGGGGGAGGGGGGAGGCTACAGGAGGAAGCTCTAAGGGTGTCAAAACTGTCAAATTTATCTAAGCAGCCTTGGCAACCATGCCTGGCATGTTTCATTAAAACTGGTGTCAGTTCCGGTTCGTACCATTATACACATATAAAACAGTCTGGTAGTGCCGTTTTATTGGCTTAGCGAATGCTTCGCAGCTGCTCCAGTCAGTGACTTGCCTCGCGCAGTAAACACATATATATTATAAGGTTCCATTCTGAACTCGTGTGAGTTGGTGTTTGTGGAAGTGAGCGGGCATTATGAGGAAACGAATAAGCCAACGAGTGTGCGAATTGTCGACTCAGAAAAGTATCGCATGTCACTTTACAACAGGAACTATATACTGTTGCGTTAATACTATTTCTTAACTCTTCGAAGCTGAGGAAAATTACGCCATCCTATATATACGCATGATCGTATACTGCTGATCTGGGCCCGTTACCGTAAAAAAACTCTTACGCTAGAATTATTCGTAAGAACAAATACCAGCCAACCCTGATGCTGGACATACTGTTAGCGTTGGCGATTGGCCAATAGCAGAGAGTGCCCTACGAACAAAAATATTTGTGAATCCGGCCCCAGATCATTAGTGCTAGCTGTGCATAACGAAGTTGTTTAAAAGGCGGGACTAAAAACAAGAAAATGCACAATGTGCTTACATCAGTGCCAATACGCTAAATGGAAAGTCCAAAACGCCTTTTATCCACAATATGTCGTGCTGCTAATCGTACTTTCAAGCTGAAGAAGTCAGCCTCATTTAGGCCTATAGTGACAAAGCAAGGAAAATATTTATTGACAGGAAAATTTCTATGATCTGTTGTTGCGGGAGTTAACGTGCAAATAAATTACATTATGAGATATTCTCGCAGCGTTTGGTGAAGCAGGCGTAGTAGCATCTAAGCTTTCAGTTTGCATAGGTTATATGCATTGTGCCCGATAATGAGATTGTTGCCTGACGAAGAAACTTCATAGAAATTTCGAGTGTCGATATTTTATTGTAGATATTTTACATCTTATCGCGTTAATCTTAGGGCGCGCGAGCGTTTGCGCATTCACTGCTATACCGAATAAGTGTTTATCAACGTCGGTTTAGAGGTGCATTGGCTTTGTCACTGCGGAACTTTTGCAATACCCGCTGATTTGCGTGCGTTGTTTGTAGCGCGTTCTGCAGGCTTCCTTGTGCACTTATAGTGCTTAGACCTCCATGGTCTATAGTATAAGGTGTTTTGTCGTGTTAGACATTGAATTTTCGCGTCCACTAAGGAGTGCAATGAAGTATAGCGCGAAGCGCTTTCGACATCCCACGTGATCTCCCAGTTACCATTACCATAAACTAATACACAAGTATATTTTGTATAATGGGCATAAATCTTTGTCTTTCTCTGCAATCGATTTATGAGACCATCACTCATGCCAAGGAACATTCAATATTTAAGACAAAGAAAAAGGTATTCGATTTTATTCTTTGCTGCTGCTCTGTGCTTGGATCTGGTCATTTTACATATTATATACTGGAACTCGTTTGGCGATATTAGTGCAAGTGCATATTCGTTTTAAATCTCAGTGTGATGTGTTTTATAGCGTGTGCCTGTTCGGGGTAGGAATTGTGTATGAACCTAAACCCCGCCCGTCCGCTTTCCCCAACTGCTGGTTTCTCAATTTCATGAAACATGCATGGAATGTTTGTTCCCGACTAGCTCGCAATAACCACTGAGCTGGATTACGCGAGTGCGTTCAGAGCTTTTGGTTAAGGCTGAAGAACTCTTAACGTACTCTGACGCAAATTTTGATTTCGAAACTACGTTTTTTTAGCTAACAGGCCGACATGCGAGGGTTGTTCGGCAGAGACATAGTAAGCACGCAGGTGGTCAGCCTTCAAGATTGTGCATTCGTTAAGTTTTATGACGCCGCTTCAGTCCGCATTTAATCTTATATTTACACGTATTAAGAAATAAATATTTGAAGACGCACACTTGTGGTTATTACTATCATGTATTCACTATGACCAAGATTAAATTTAAGTTGAATAAATTGGGCGTTGCTCAGTGCTTGAACATTAGGAGCCCTCAGTATCCGCAATTTTTTTCTCTCTCTCTTTCTCTTCTGGCCCTTCAATCTTACAAATAACCATGAATATTAGTTACGTTAACTAGGCGCTATGGACGCAAAAACTTTCGGTGGGCATTTTTATTCGGTGCTCGTAACTGCACGAACGGAGCACATTATGACAACGCCTATAACCGACTCAACGTTGTTAATTCTAGGCTGGTTACAACTGCAACATTTCTATGATCCGACAAAAATGTGGCGCCCTCAAAGGTCACAGGACATTGCTTTACTCTGAATTATCGCATATACCGGGTGTTTCAGCGAACACTTTCAAAGTTTTGAAAAGGTGCCTGCGGTAAATAGTACAATTCTAGTTCATGAGTTCGTCTACTCGAAGAGGCGGACATTACTTGAACAAAACATTGACATGCATAATTAATTAATTGACAAAAAATCACCAATAAGCTTTTTAACTAATTACCTTAAGGCCCATATCGAAATGTATGAATTCGAGCCGTAGAGTTCGCAAGGCGGGGATGCACTTGGAACGAATTCTCAGGATGACACCAGTTTCGAGCTAATTCCCGAACTTTGCGGAGAAATGCATTGGCATTCCAGTTACTTTTGTGCTTCAATGCATAAAAATGACGTTTTGTTAAGAAAGTAACTGGAACGCCAACTGTTCCGCAAAGCATCTTGCTCATGACTCTGCTCCATCCCCGCTGCAGAATGTATCCAAACCGCGCATTGATAATGCAGTAGTTGAAAAGAATGCCATGGATTACGCATGACCACCATTGCGAAGGATAAGCCCTAGGGATAAACTGCTACAAGCCAGTTGCAACACAATGCTCCACATCTTACCGAGATGAGCTGACAGAGCATGACCGCCGAATTGTGACGATGCTGAAGTCATTGATAAATGCGATTCGCACGCTTGACTGCAATTCGAATACGCCAACAGCTCGAAGCGCAGTGCAAGCGTTGGATGCCCTGAGCCCAGGGGTGCTATGCAGGATGCCCCGAGTTTCTCGTTCGCACGAGTTTTACCCGAGTTTGCTCGACGGCAGTCAGTGAACGGAGATAGCAAGGAAAGCGCAAACAACAGACCAAAAGAAATGTCGAGATAAAACCGCGTATGACAACATGAGCGCACCCTGCGCGGCGTTTCAAGCATAGAAGACTGCGCAATGAAACGCACCAGCGCCACGTATTATTATCAACATATTATCGCAATTTATCAATACCGTCACTGTCCCGCTGTCTACCTGCACACTTGCCGTGAGCCGGTTGCCACACCTTTCTCGGGCGCGTCAAGGGCGTGCCTCCTCTTTCGGGCATTATCTTTCTATCCTCCGTCGAATGCGAACAGGGCACATGCGGTGCAGGTGCACCTACACTTTCCCTGAATCGAATACATTAAAATACAACAAATAAAATGAACAATTTATTTCCTAAAGTATCGGTTTTTGTTTTGAATGCTATAAATTTCTGACGACAACTTGAGCTCGAGCGAATTATTAGATTTTTCACTTTTTTTTTTTTTTTTTTTTTTTTTTTTGCCGCGAGTGGCGACAGTGAGGCGACAGCTTACGAGCGGATATATCCTAGAGGGTCGCACGCACGAGGGAGTTCATACGGTGAGAAGTCGCCAGGGGCACTGCAGTGCTATTCTCGATAAAGTCAGTCATGAAAATGATCTGACCATTCCCTGTCTATTAGGGGAAGGGCAACGCATCGCAGCGGCAAGGCTGTTGACCGCAGGCGCTTCACTGAGGCTATTAAGGCCGCCGCTTTACCAACGAATAACGAGGGGAGCAACGGCTGTCGCCGCAAAATGACTGTACGGTACCAGTTTATTTCTGTGCGCGAAGCCTCCATGATGCATTGTGAAGAAGAGCGTGCTGCCCAGCGTCACAATTAATTGCTTTTGATCGCTTGCCCAGTGAAGGTGCCTCTGTGCGCATATCCGCAGTATTTCGAGCCTGTTGTGCACTCCAAGATGCTTGCCGATTGTTTCTGCTTGAGCTAACAGCGATCGCAGATGGATATCGTAACGACACGGCAACAATCGCATTTTGGCAGGTGAGGGCTCTAGTGCGCAGTTATGAAATGAGACTTCGAACGCAGGAAGGTGTTACAACTGTTTAGTGTGCAGCGCTTGTGATGAAGAAATGTCATCGTAATGTGTCTAGAAAAGCGAGCGATGTCCGACGCTGACCGTGTTAGCGGCACTGCCGCTTCGATACATAGCCGACGACAGAGCAGTCATCTCAAATGACAGCTGCGATACGTTGTCGTTGGAAAACACTACGCACTCCTCAGCATCGTCGTCCACCACGGCGCATCGATACCTTGCAAGTAGATACAGTGACGTGCCAAAAATTATTTGCTGTGTGCTACGTCGCCAGAATGCAGGCAATGAAACCATGTTGTGGGGCCATCACAGCCCGAGAAGGCATATGCATAAGCCAGCGATAGTCGGCGCTCAGTATATCGCCGATGACAGTGCGTTGTGCGTGTTTTATCACGGCGGTCAAGATTGTTGATGCCTCTCTGCTCAGCCCCGCGTCGCTGTTGCCGAACAATAAGTTGGGCGTGGCTCAATTGTGGTGGGTGCGCGCACAAGAGTTACATGCCTCGTGCGGGGCGTGAGCTGTGGTTTTGATTGACAGGTGAACTCGTGCCAAACTTGTACATCGCGAAACCCCCCTCGACTTGAACTCAGGAACATGGCGGCGGCATCAGCAGCCTGTGTCATCGCATCCAGTGACAGCAAGCGTCAATAGACCGTCTGGACCTGTTCACCTACATGACCGACGTAGAGTTTCAACGTCGTTTGCGCCTTTCCAATATATCAGTGCGCTGGTTATCATGAGTTAGCCGAAGGCTCTCGTCTGCGGAGACAGCGTGGCGGGCAAATTATGCTTTCGGAGCACAGATTGGTGGGATTAGGCTGCAGAGGAAGTGTTCTTGCGATCGCTTCGGCTCTCTCCGGCTTAAAGCGCTGTGCGTCCACCGTGTCCCAGCGCCAGGCCAGGTCCAGCGGCGCCATCGAAGTACTGGGGCACCTGCAAGCACCTAGGGTTCCAACCGGATTGGTCCCATTGTAGTGGCCACATTGTACAGGAAAACTCAGAATGGACGCCAGGCTGCATTTCGGTGCAACAGGTGCCGAAAACAGGTTTTGCAGTTACACGGTACCGCTGTACTCTACAGGTAGAGAGGCGAAGGAAGTTACTTCGCCAACACCACCTCTTTAGGCAGCAAGTGATTTGGCTCACGTACTGACGTGAGCAATAGTGTAGACGTGTGGCTGTTGAAGGAGATGACCAGCGACTTGTTTTTTTTTTTTTTTTTTTAATGGAAGCACGCCATCGCCGACTGGAAGAACTACGCCCGTGAGGTCATGATGGACGAGCTGCTGGCGCGACCTCCACTCGCGGGCCCCGGGAAGATGGTGCAAATTGACGTGTACCTTTTTCGCGGCGTGCGAAAGTAAAATAAAGGCGACCTGATGAAGGGTGACAACGTTCCACCGAGCCGCCAAAATTACGGCGATGTTAAAAGATCGTGCACCATGGGTCTCTGGCATGGTCTGCGCTACCACAGGAGTGCTGCGACTTTTCAAGGTCGACTGGCGAGACGCATCCATTATTGCAGCCAACGTTCAATCGGGGACCATTATTCGCAGTGACGAATGGTTCCATTATTGCAGCCAATGTTCAATTGGGGGCCATTATTCGCAGTGACGAATGGCATAGAACTGTATTCCAAATTTAGTGGATGCTAACGAGGCGAGCTTTAATCTGCACTGGGAGACAGTCAACCGCATCGTGAAGTTTGTCGAGAGACCACCCAATAACAACTTATACGCGTGTAGCTGTCGACACACTCGGGCGCACGTTCGCCATATATCCAGCGTTTTTGAACACCGTCTCGCTCACTTGCCTGAGAAAAGACCGAAGGCAGAGAGAGAGAGGTTATAAGAGAAAGGCAGCGCAGTTAACCAGGCTGAGCCCGGTAGGCTACCCTGCACTAGGAAAGGGGGAAAGGAGATTGAAAGAGGAAAAGGAAGACCACGGCAGTGTTTTACAGATCAGTTGGGGCTAACCAGCGCTCTTTGTCATTGAGATACTCACCCACCACAAGAACACCATCCTCTCTGTGATGCTCGAAAAAAACTCAGTACCATTCCACTCTGTGGAGGTGGATGACCAGTGGAGCTGTTTATATGGGGATAATTAAACTATATTGATTTAAATAAAAACACATATACCACATGAATGGTCATTTTCTACCGTCTTTATTATTTTGTCTAAGGTGACTATAGCTTTGTGGTCGCCATGGTAGGAAGCCTTGGGTTCTGTAAGAATGCTTTAGCGGGAATAGGTGCGAAGGCGGCGGGAGGCGTTAGCAGCCTGCCGCCACATTCGCGCCCATTCCCGCTTCTGCTCACGCCGTCGTTCTTCGTAGGCATACTGTTCTTCCTCGGTCCGCACAATACGCGGCCTACCCATTTCAGGGCCGCAACGCAACTGAGATAACGAGCCTATGCAATGCGTGACGTCACCAGCCAAAGAGACACCCCCATTGGCTATTAAACGCAGCTGGGTTCACACGGGCGATACGCTTTTGCTTTGTAGCGAGGCTACGGCGTTTTCCAGCGAAGCTTATATTGTCTCACCAGTTTCGGTAGCGTTGTCGTGGTCACGCAAAAAAAAAAAGAAAAAAGAAAAACCGGTTGTTCCGAGAGTACAGAAGCCGGTCCAGCTGCGCCGGCGCAGGATCACGTGACGCGTGCGGCCAATCAGGGTCGTTTGGTGTGTCGCGGGGAGGGAAAGAGAAGGAAAGGGGGTAAGCACGCTCCGCCGGGCTTCCCTCACCTCAGATCAGTCTCGGCGCCCGGTTGGGAGGGCCACGCGTGGTGCGTTCCGCTAAGGAGCAGGCTGCGTTTGAGCAACGGCGCCGCGAACTCGCTCGGGCTAGGGCTCCGGATGTGCCGATTCGAGCATGAGGGCTTCCGAAGACCAGGTGAAACGTCAGCGAAGAGCCGCGGACCTCGAATTGCGGGAGCGCGATGTTGAGGTCAAACGTCAACGAAGAGCCGCCTACCGCGAGTTGCGGGAGCGCGATGTTGAGGCCAAACGTGAGCGTCGTTTTGCCCTCCAGGAACCCGACAACGGTGGTGCACGCCTCGGCAACGCTAGCGCCAAGTTCTCCGGTGCGACGGCCAGGTTTTAGCGCGAGTCTCTCAACCGGAACTTCGGAGCCAGTTGCAGTGCGCGTGATCTGTTGTGGTTCGAGCACAACGTGGTACTTGTCAGTGCAGTTCGTTCCGAGGAACACCGAAGAAACACACGACAGGCTTCGCTTACCCCCATTTTCCGGTAGGAGAAGAATTGGTCTTTTTTTTATCTACGTGCTCGGTCTGCGCAAGCAGCGATCCGCTGAGAAGTAGCGCATAACAGCTCCACTGTGAAAGCCTCCTGTGTACCTTGCTGTTCCAGGAATTGCGAAGAAGGCTAGCCTGACCATCGCGGCTCTCAAGCAGATCACATTGGAACTTTTGCAGTGTTCGTACGGTAACCGAATCCATGTTTACACGGACGGTTCAGTCTCAGAAAGTTCGACGGGCGCCATTGTTATACCATCTCGATCGGTCGTCGTCAAGTTTAAGACTTCACACGTCACGACATCTACAGGTTCCGAACTGGTCGCTCTTCGCGCTACTGTGGAATACATTGAAAAAGAACCTCCTAGCAAATGGGCAATTCTTTGTCATTCGAAAGCAGGCCTACAAAGCTTGCGAGGTTTACGACGTGGAAATTGCGACCAGCTGGTGTCCCGAATCAACGAAGTTTGCCATTGCGTTTCTGAACGAGGACATGATATAATCTTTCAGTGGCGCTGTCGGGACATTGTGGCATCATTGGGAATCACCACGCCGATGACGCTGCCCGACGTGCGCAGGCTGGAGCACCGACACTCCTTATACCTTTATCGAGAGTAGGCGCTGCAAGAGAGATTCGCAATCTCGCGCGTACCATCACGTTGAGTTACTGGCATACTCCGCAGAACTCTAACCGTCGATTATACAGCCTCGACACATCACTGAAACGGGAATTACCAGTAAACCTTTGACGACGTGACGCAACACTGCTGTGTCAGCTGTGGGTAGGAGTAGCATTCACTAACTCCTGCAACTATCGTATCGGAATGGCGGACTCACCCATGTGCGCTAAGTGCAAGTGTGAGTCACCTTCGATCATCTTCTGTGCCACTGTTCTCGCTTTGATAATCAACGCCAGACTCTGCAGTGTGCCTTGAATAGACTGGATGATAGGCCATTTACAGAAGCAAAGATTTTGGGAGCCTGGCCTCCCAGCTCATCAGCCCAGAAAGCCATTCGAGCTCTTCCTCAGTACCTGAAGGCGACAGACTTGAGTGCCCGACTGTAGACATGATGCATGCTGCACCTAGCTTAGTGCACGTGAACATACTATCAAGACTCGTGTCTTCTCTCTCTTTCTTTCACTTCCCCTCCCCCCGTGTAGGGTAACAAACTGGACTAATTCTGGTTAACCTCCCTGCCTTTCCTTCCTCACTTCTCGCTCTCTCTCTCAGTAACCTCTCATATTCACCGAAAAAAAAAAGGGAAACTGAAATTTGATGTCAATAAATCGCTACTGAATAAAACTAAAAGTAAGTTTTTCTATACGAGAAAAAGTTAAGCTTACTGCAAAATCTTGAAATAATATTAATAATAAGAACTAAAATAATTAAAAACAAATAATAATAAAAAGTTCTGCATATAAGTGATCTGCAGCGATGTTTCAAAAAAGTAATTGTTGCAATATCCGGAATCATCGTTCACGCTATTGTACCCACTGCTTGGTTCACACTGTGTTCATACTAAGTTCACCTTGAGTTCGCACTACTCAGCGGACGTAAATCGCCACAAACATGGCAGTGGGCAACGGTGGACAAGACCTCGGTGTGAGATCTTAGAGAGTTCGCACACCGAGGGACCAGTAACCGACATGGCTCGTAAGCTCTTGAAAGCCTTTATGAAGTTGCGCTAGTAAGCGCGTGCTTTCGCGAATAACGCAGACGAGGGGACAATAAAAGGTCACCTACGATCCTCTGCTAGCTGCCCACTGTAAGCGGGTAAGCTTCGCTCTCTGGGGAATTGAGGATTCTGTGGAGGGTGCGCTGTCTCTCTGTGTAGTTTGGCATTTCGAAATCGACATTTTACGAGAAAAGAGGCATAGGATATGTTTTGGTAATGCATAATGGCTTTGTATGTTATGCTAGCCGTTTGCATTGTTCGCAATCCCTTTTATTGGCAGCAAAAGTGCTTTCAGTTTGCTTCTGAGTGCTACAGGCATAGTTTATACTTCTGAATGGAAATGTCAAGTGTACATTTGTATCTGCCTATAAAGAAGGCCTGAGATGTGATGCTTACTCGCTATTTGATTCTTAAGTTGCACGCAGTAAAGATGCAGCTAAAATAACATTTGTACAAACAAAGAGATATAGATAGATAGATAGATAGATAGATAGATAGATAGATAGATAGATAGATAGATAGATAGATAGATAGATAGCAAATAAAACAAACATTGTCATAATTGAAAACCAACATTTGAACATCCTGATGCTTATAAGAGAAAATTTTATTCGAAGTCGTCGTTGTATAGCGTATGAGTCAGCGTTGATGAACAGATCGAAACAATGTTCAATGAGATTGAATAATTTATTTGATCAAATTCGAAATGTGGGTAAAAAATACATCTGCCAGCCAACCACAATGATTTGTTGAATTACTTAAAGGGCCCCTGAAACTGTTTGGACAAATTTTGTTGACGCGTTGGGTACAGCTACAGTGAAACATTAGCGCCACAGTTTAAGAGAAGTGTCTCACATGCTACAGAGCTACAGATGATTACAAGTGACCTTCCTCTCTAGGCATGCTTTTCCTGCTCAACTCGTTCGCCGAGTGATCGGGGCTAATCTCCGACTTCAACTGGATTTTGCGTCATGGTGTGTGACGTCGTGTCGTCTACTTGCGGTTGTCTTGGAGCCAACGCGCGAAGCCTCTCCAATCTCTCCGCTGGCCGCCTGGCCGACGATCCCCCGCGAGAGCTATCCAAGCAGCGTGCGTTGCCAGCGCTCTGTCGCAGCGCCGAATGTGCCCGGTATTCCGGCAACCGCAGGCAAACTGGGCGTTTTGACGGATGGGCGGAGGCGTGAACCAAAGCCCCTCCGTACTACTACCCCTGTGATGAAGGGGCTTAGCGTAAACGTGAGCGGCCTATAGGGTGCCTCGATGTCAGCGCCGTATCGAGGCACCCTAGAGTGCCCTGTACGGTGCAGCCACCTGGTGGCGCAGAGCTTGACCAGCCAAACACGGAGCTACTATTTTGAACACTTCAAAAGACTATGTGTTTGCGATTACGCTCCTGCCAAAATTTACACCGGCAGCAAAGTAGAATACACTTGGTTAGTACTATGTATTAGCTCTGTGTTTGTCTGGTTGAGCTCTGTGCGACTAGTTGGCTGCACCATGCAGATCGCTCACGTTTGCGCCCCCGCTCATCCGGTAAAACGTCTAGGCCCAGTTGGCTTGCGCTTGCATTTATCCGAGTACCGCACACGCTAAATCTCTCCGTTGTGGTGGTAATCCTCCGGCGTGAAGTGACTGCCGAAACGCATAAACGCTGGCGCCGATCGGATGCCGACAGCCCGATGCGCTGTAGCCATGGTGCACACTGCTCGTATATTGCCTTGCAGAGGGACACGATGTCCCAGCTTGACATGTAGCTGATGGCTGTATTTGCAGCCCGCAACGTAACAAGGGTGATCCATGGTGTTCGTGAAAAGAAAGATCGAGACCAGCACTGACCGCGCAGCACGCGTCAGCACGGGGAACGTTTAACACAAGCAGGTTACACTTGCTGTGTGCTGGAAGTGTTTGAGTGTAGGGAGACATTTTCGTTGTGTATTCTCTTTCTGTTACCTTTTTTTTATAAAAATAAAATAACCAACATTCCAACTATTACGAACAACATTTGTTCACCATAACATTGGAAATATTATCGATGACGTGACCTGGGTAGCCAATCGGATAGCTCGCCCAAATAACGGCAATAGGGATAACGATGTCAGTTCGATAACTATGGATAACTATGGATAACCAGGTCTACCCCGGGGTAGTGTATTAGGAACCCTTCTTTTCCTAATTTTTAATAATGATTTGCCCAGTATAACACTTCTTCCTACTTACGACTTTTCACGGATGATTGCGTAATCTACAGAACGATTAACTGTCATGGTGACCATCTAAATTTACAAAATGACCTTCACTTAGTTAATCAGTGGTGCGACCGTTGGCAAATGTCACTTAACACATCTAAGTCCTACGTACTTTGCTTCACTCGTATGAAATCAGCTCTTAAGTTTCCTTACAAAATCTGTTCGGCTGAAGTTCCTCGTGGCTCTACTTAGAAATATCTTAGTGTTTTAAAGGGAAAATGAGACATCCATTGGGTGGATGTCTCATTTTCTCTTTAATTACTTCTCTCCACCTAGTGGGTTCCTGCTGAACTATTACGTCAAACATCTTGGTGTTTATTTTTGTACTAATCTTGCCTGGTGCACTCACATCGAGAAGATACGCACTAAAGCTAACAGAACTTTAGGGTTTTTACGTCGTCATCTGCACCTTTCCCCATCTACCATTCGTCAACAGGCCTACCAAACATTTGTACACCCTCAACTGGAATATGCTTCATCGATATGGTCTCCTCATCAACAGTACCTAATAGACAAATTGCAATCCATCGAAAATTGTGCTGCCCGCTTTATAACTTCTAATTGCAGTCGTAAATCTAGCAAATTAAACACGATGTTTCTCTTCCTGACTTGGATTCCCGCCGCCCTGTTGCCCTTCTATGCCTCTTTCATAAATACTACTATAACTCGTGGTCCAGCCGTTTGTCGCTTGAAATTCTTCACGCACATCTAGTCGAGTTCATAATCATCTCAGCTTCTGGCGCATTTTTGGCCGCACACAGTCATTCAATAATTCTGCATTGCCGCGCGCCATCGCACTATGGAATAACCTTCCCAAATGATATTGTTCTATTAAAGGATCCTGCCAAATTTCGTGAACAATTGCAACTTCATTAGTTGTCTTGACGTTGTATTACAATGTCCTTTCTTTTTATTTCGATGTTTACCAGTGTTCCTATTTTCCTTCCAATGTACAAATTTATTTGTTTCTCCAACTATGTAGTTCCGTTTATGTCTTATTTATTGTAATTTTTCTGGAACCCCCTTCCCCCGTCCTACTCAATGCTCCTCTGGAGCCTGTAGGGCAATATGAATAAATAAATTAGGAGGCCGCGGCTGAAAACACAGAGGAACGGCGCTGCTGCGATTGGTAGCAATGCGCATTAAAAAATAATAAACTTATAATAAAACACATGTTTTACGCGGAGTGCTTAAATCCGTCACTAAATGATCAGAAGGACCTACCATAACGACTCAGTACGTTTGTACAAGATCGTCAAAATCGTTTCAGGGTCGTATTAAAAGGCGATATGAAGTGTAATGGATTGAAGTGAACTGCGATTCATCGCTGACTTCAAAAGAGTTTTTTTTATTTATCTTTAGCAAAAATAGTGTCAAGGTATATCGCAGGTAACGTTACCTGGTCCTTTTAGTCGTGGGAAAGGTAGTTTCACGCCCAATGGGCCCTGATGATATCCGTGATGACTATGACGTATATATAATATGAAGGGGGAAAAAAAACGTGAAACCACACCTTCCGCCATCCAACGTGAGCTCACTATTATTTTTCCTCTCATGGTCCACTTTCTCGGTACGCGATGACGCAGATTGTAACCAGGTTGAAAATTTCGAGAGCATTAATTAATCTCGAGGTCAAGCGCTGCAAGTCAACCTAACGTAGGTCAAAATCTTCCCGCTCTATTCCCAACGCTTGCCAAGCCAGAGCTTTAAGACGGCAAGCGAAAACGGCTACGCACTAAGCCGATTTTCAATCAGAGATGCGGAACTCTCCAACTTTTAATGTGCTCACGGAAGGGCATTACGCTGCTTCGAGTTGCTTTTCTTTTTTCTATCGCTCCGACTCCGCGACGACTCAGCGCCGAACTTCAACCGCAGCATTAACTAAGCGCTGGCTCGAGGTATTTTTTTGTTTTGTTTTGTTTATACCTCTCTCCGTACGAATCCGCGTTTCTTAGAAAACGAGCAAAGGCCTGCCTCCAGGGGCCAGCAAGCAGCGGTCGTCGGGCAATCGACATTGGTCAGCGCGAAGCGCCGTCCATCCGTGTTTGCTTTCATTCCCGCGGCGTCAGCGGAGTGAGGCAAATTACTCTTGCGCCTCGCGCGATGCCCTCATATACCGACTCGCATCGCTGAGCCTGCGGCAGGAAACGACGCCATAACCATCGACCGTTCGAACTCATAAAACGTTCATTACGACATTCATGCGCGCCGTAACCCAGCTCTCCGCGAGCACGCCTAACGATGTAAGTTTGACGTGAAAGTTGGGGGGGGGGGGGGAGGGGAGGGGGGGGGAAGAGGGAGAGGGGAGGCGATATGAAGACGGTCTCTTTTAAACCAGGTATGCTGGGGTTTATGACCGCCGCTGAGGATATAACGGCCAATGCACTCGTCTTCTGCGCAACTCAAGCAAAACAGTTACGAAATGTGCTTCTACTGTTATTGCTGAACGGGGTCGATAAGCTTACGTGTGCCGGCAGGACACCGATATGTCCGTCAGGTGTGTTGCAGAGCGGGATTAGGTTCTAATTACGCGTTTTCTGTTCATGCGCTGTCCTTTTCGGGGTTGCTTTGGCATTTACCCCTACTTGTAGGTTGCGTAGCTGCGTTCACGTTTTTCGTGGCTGGTCGTCGTTTTCTTCGGTAAACTTGAAGTGATGGCATAAAATACGTTATTGCCCTATGCATGCCGAAAGATGTTCGTATGATTTTTCCCGAGGTAATCCCTCGTGTTAATAGTGGGCAGGAATGTTCGTGTGCATCTAAATCTAGGTCTATGATTTTAGATAATTGTATCTGACACAAATCTATGGCTCAAGCTTTGAAAAGATCACAGCTGTAGTGATAATTATGTTGCATTAGTTCTGAGTTTCTCACGAGACCTGTAGTTAAACATACAGCATCAGTAACGGTACATGGACAGGCCATTTTATAATGGCAATAAACGTCTTCAACTAAGTGCCCCGTCGTTACGTGGATATCCATGCTCGAAATCGTAGCATGTCGGTGTTTAAGGCTTTCCGTTTGCCACACAGCTTGGGGCCAATTGCGAAGGTGCATATTACACTCCTTCGTTAACATGTCAGCCCACCAATCTTCTTCTGACTTTCTGAGCCGGAAAACATCGCGCAACTGAATATTGTGCAGGGATAGGGAAATGTTTCAATTTAGGTGCGTTATAAACGCTGCGGCAGAAGGCGTGGAAAAACTGTGCTAAAATAAATGACTAGTTTCGTGAAATCATGCTATTCACGAGGATAGCTTGTTGTGTCAGGTTGAGAACGGTTTTGAGCAGAGGAACGTCAGCGAACAGTATAGGATACG
This sequence comes from Dermacentor silvarum, assembly GCF_013339745.2. Lineage (NCBI taxonomy): Eukaryota > Metazoa > Arthropoda > Arachnida > Ixodida > Ixodidae > Dermacentor > Dermacentor silvarum. The sequence goes on from NC_051159.1 coordinate 122,096,669, forward strand.
CGTTTTTCATTCCGTTCTCTGGTATTCTCTTGCTTAGAGGTGCTATACAAAATCCCCCCCCCTCCCCCCCTCAGCCTCTACTATGAGAAACACTACACCAGAATGCATGAAAAACTGTGCTGGCCACAACTCCGTTTGAGTGCTGTTCCTAATGCGAAACATTGTTGTTTGGTATTAGAAGGGCATTCACGAACCATCGCAATTTTCTGAAGCGAAACGTACAACGAAGGTCTTGAAGATGACATGTTTATATGACATTGCATTGTTAGAGATAATGATTACGTACTATTTTTGCAATTTTACATTGTTAGAGTAAGTGCAATTGTAGATACATCACCTGACATAATTACTCGATGTTCATCGGTTCACTGATTGTGGTTTCGCCTGCGTCTTCACCGGTGAGATCACTGGTGGTTTCCCAGGAGGATTCAACGGTTAGGGTGGAGCAAAGCCTAATTTGCGTCATTGCTGACGTCGATGCGCACTTGTGGAAGAACCCAGGTGTGCTACGACAAGAATCCGAGAGCGGTTGTGTGAAGCGATAAGTGATTCCTCATTGTTTCATCGGTGCTCAACCGGGTCTTAAGGTGCACATCAAACGCGATCTGTGCGTTTGATTACAGATGTACGCTCCAATTGCAGTCCTAGGTCACTGTTCGTAACGCTGTGTTAGACTGCACTGTTTTCGGAATTGGGCTACGACAACCCTCAGATGCCCGGAAGGAAATACCACTCTACATTCGACAAGAATGCTTTGCATTAAAGGAAAATCCTGCGTCATTCAGTGCTCACAGAGGGCCCGATCATGGCTTGCAAAGCAACATTAGGTCCTGCTCTGGGTTTCTCTGCGCAATGCCGGTTTGTTGGACCCTTTGCCACGAGCCTAATATATAAAAAAAGAAACTATTAGGCGGAGCCATCGCTGGTCACGAATGCCAAGGGCCACAACCGCTTACAAACTCGATGTCCGCCAGATACGTTCCCCATACTACCCTGCCATGCATACCCTACTTCGGGTGACCTTGTAGAGAGACCTTGCTCTTGGATACAACTTCTCACGGCTTCCTGGGGCGTGACTAGTTTGCTCGTCGATGATGCAATGCGGCGTTACATTGCCCCTTTTACTCGCCATACCTTGTAAGACGTGTTAACTGCGGATTCCGGGAAAGGAGGGGAGGGAGGGGGTTTGATGGAGGCGGGCAGGAGGAAAGGCGATCAGTTCGGACGAAGGATGGTCGCGGGGGAGGTTCGCAAGCACCCGAAGTTGGCTCGTTAAAAATTAACGCCGCAAACTGCCAACGAAGCTAATGCGGCTGAGATTAATGGCACGGCCGCCTGGGTGCGGGCCAATGCCATAAATCGCTGGTATTAACTCGGCCCAGCGGCGCCCACAATGCGCAAGGCGCTCAGAATTTACCGCTCGCGTATACGTGTACCTGTACCCCCCCCCCCCCCCCCCCCCTCCTTCCTGTCCCCTCATCTCGTGGGCGCGCGCGCGCCATGTGCCTGGCGATCTCCGAGGTCGTAAATGGCTCGCTCGCTTGCTCGCTCGCCTCACTCTCTACTCGCTGGACGCTGTGCCGCACGTAACGTGATCTGCGCGACGTCGCGACAGCCTGCCGCACTAGACAACGCCAAGCCCCTCCCCCATTCCGTCTCCTTCTCCCTCCCCTCGCCATAGAAATTGCCTGCCTGAGTATTCGCATACGAGGACCTTTATTATTGCCTGCGGAGTAGCCCAAAGAATTCGATACCAAACCACGTTTTTCCCACTTTGTCATTGTCCCGAGCGTCTTGAATGGAAATTTACATCTCTCCCGGATCGAGCGTGGGCCTTATTCATTAAAGATTGTGCCATTGAAACCCTTATTCGGGGCAAATTAATTGCTATGCGAACGCCGCCTACCTACTTTAAACTTTATGTATGCTTGTGGACCATTAGAGTTAGAGAATGTGTAACAAGAGAACGGAAGCGCCGTCGAGGACGGCAGAAAACTAGGTGGGGTGATGAGATTAGGAAATTTGCAGGTCGAAATTGGAATCAGCTAGCGCAAGACAGGGGTAATTGGAGATCGCAGGGAGAGGCCTTGGTCCTACAGTGGACATAAAAATAGGCTGATGATGATTGTGATCAAGAGAACTGGTGCGCCATGACGGACCTCCAAGTACTGGCTTGACTGACACCCGAGCTCTGCAATACGTATAGCAGAGAATTAATTCGGCCTACAGGGGTCACTACGACGCATGTAACCCTTCAAGGGAACACAAAAACTTACGCTCAGGGGGCCGAATTCAGAAAACTTTTCGTTCGTAAGCGTCATTTGCCATTGTTCGGCCGATCTCGCTGATAATATGTCCAGCTCCAGGATTGGCTAGTATTTGACCTTTCCTACAATTCTAGATTAAGAGCGTCGAGTGAATGCGGTTCAACACGTATGCCGGAATTAGGTGTCTTACGAGACTAATTGCACATCGGGAAAGCTACTTCACGTATCAGGTTGGAATCTACAAATCACGACAGAGAAATAGAGAAACGAAATGGGAAAGGAAGAGAGGTTATCTGGAGGGCACACGTCACACACGTCACAGACGTCACGAGAACTGGTTACATTAAAACGAACTCTGTGTTTCAGCTCATATTGCTCTCGACATACACTGACAACGACATATGTGCAGGCGCACTCGCAAGAACGGATGTAACAAGCATTGGAAGCGCGATATGTATTCACAGAACTCTGGCTAAACGTTTCGTAAGTGGGAAACAAGAATAGCCTTAGAGACCGCCACGGAACAAAACGCAATGCTGCATTGGGCATGTTGCGTTGGTCAACTATAATACAGGGGTATTGAAGGGTAACTGGAAATTTATTCTCTTTGAAAGGTAAACGAACATGAGGCAGTGCCATAAACGTTTTGGAAGACGAAATGTTATGCCGAATCAGTAAATAGCACGCAGATCCGACGCAATGTTGCATTATAAATGAGGCGAAGTTTGTTTGAGTAAGCGATGTATGTAACGGAGGTTACGCGCATGGCCTCGTAGCTGTTAACTATTTGTGATGCGAGGATGCAAATGCTTGTCGTTGGAAGAATGTTGATGAAAAGCGCGTGGACAGAAAAGTACGACACATATCTAAATACTAGGGACGTGCAAAAAATGAAATTTTCGAATTGAATCCAACGCAAATATTCAAGAAAGATGACCTCCGAATATCGAATCGGATGTCGAATATTTTCTTACTCCTAAGCAAAGTGAAATATGAAGTCTGCGCGGAGTCCCGCTTCGTAAAACGTGAGGCTTAATATAAGTTTGATACATGTATGTAATAAAGTTTGGAACTGGACGTCGGGACAATCGAGGAGCTTGTAAAGGAGAACAAAATGTTTTCAGTAACGAAGCAAGCGAGCAGCACGTCACGAGATACATGTAGTGCTGTATCCTTTGAAGAAGAGAGAAGTGTGATACTGCAGCATCGCACATTAAGTGACATTTAATAAGACTAGCCAATAAATAACCAAGACAGTTTTTTTAATAGGCTGCCTAAAAGCCAGCCATTTTTATTGAACGACTGGAAATTACGTAACAGAAGTAGCCTTCCCCGTGCGTATGTTCAAGAACTGATCCCCGTGCTCAGCAGCCGCAGCTCTCCCGCAGAAGAATCATTCGGAAGGATCTTCACTTTCATAACTCTCTCTTTTTCTCTCTTTCTCGATGCTCTAATAAAATGTTTCTATCCATTATATTCGAAAGAAACGAATATTCGACAATATCGAATAGTAAATTCTCGTACCGAATAAGAACCAGATAGCAGGGACTATTCGACTAGCATTCGCAATTTGTGAATATCCGAACACCTTTTCTAAATACATTCAAGGATTCTATACCCCATTGTGTCACAGTTGCACCTAACCATTCTAGCCAAGAAGATTAGCCAATAATAGGCACATGCCCAATGGCTCATAACCAGTGGCCCAAGAGTGGGGTAACCCACACATAAGAAAAATCAATGAACCCGTTGTAGATTACGCGGTATTCTATTAAGATGTATGTGTGCTTTAGATATATCTTTGAGCCAACATTAGATGCGCAGTTCTTTTTATGTCGTGTTGTATGTTCTTATGACGAAGAACAGAGATGCACTCACTAGTACTATAATTTGTCAGCCATATTCCCTGCTATACTTATAAGTTTGCGCGAGTGTCCGTTGGCACATAACCATTTGACCAAGAAACGAAGCTGTCGAATATCATGGGCTGTTACATTAAGAGGTGTCTGTGCTTTAGTGATATCTATGAGCCAATGTTATACATGTGCGGGCTTTATGTCATGATTTATTGTTTGATCTACACAGTACACTGGTTCAGATCGACCCTGGCATGCTAATTTCTCGATTTACATACAGGGCTCGTAATCTGTCTACTCGGCGAGAAACTTGCGTACTTGCACCAAATCTCGAAAGAGGGGAGTAGGCCAAGAAAAGCTTCGCTTCGGACATTTCTTGCCATCACGGCGGATCACTCGTGTGTTGGCGGTCGTGGAAGAGTAGATGCGTAACCGAGTTTCTAACGAAGACCAAGCCGCCTTGGCTCAAATTTATCCAAGAGCGCAAGGATAAAGTGTCCAAGGATAAGGATATTCAGTGTCTGTCACACACTGGCACAGTGTGACAGACAAACTCTGGTCGCTCGTTGGAAGCGGTGACAAACAAACTATGTCTCGGACACGAGCTTTGCAAGTTGGTAAATGGCCGGAGCCGGTGACGAATGTTCCACACGGGGGCGCTCGTGTATAGACTTCTAGAATGAAAACCATACATAGCATATACCTGATTAACTCAAGCAGGCTATAGGTGACTATTTATCACCGACCCGTTTCAAAGGAGATTCCAATAAATCATCGTCATCATCATTATCAATCTCGATCGCGAACGCCGCTCGCGTTGAGCAAATAATCTTCAATGACAGGCGTCATCCGTACAGGCTTTTTAAAGCGAAGCTTTCTTGGTTAACCATCATGGACTTAGCTGATAGTGGCTGCTGTCCTGCCGAATAGCTCTCACACACACAAAATAAAATAAATACGTGTCCGATGATGAGGATCGACCTCCATCACACATTCCGATGCCCTCTAACCATTAGGCCACAATCGCACGCTTACTTTTCTTGTGCCAACGCCACGTAGCTCTTTGAAACGATTGACGCATACGCGTCACGCCGTGTAGCACGTGTATGCGGCGCGTAAGAGTAAGCGCAAGCAAAAGCGCATGCGCGCGCCAGTTTCCATAAGGTTTTAGACGCGGGAACAAAACGGGCGAATAACAGCCAACCCTACCTCTGTCTTTCGCGTCGTACTTCTCACTGCAACACATTCCTCGCCATTTTTTACTTCGATAAACACCGCATTCGTCTTCGTGACGTCACTGCCTCGACGTCTCAGATTGCGCATTTACACGAACTGTTATTTGCATTTCGTCCTAGCTTGTGAATGGTGTAGCGTATAAATTTAAACAGAGCGCGTGACGTTAAAGTTGCGAACAATGCGGTGCAGAAACGCGCACGTTGCATCAGATTACGGGTTGCATAGTATGCGACAATTATGACAATGTACGCAAATCGTTTAGATGTGTAACGTTTAATTACCCGCTTCGCGAATGCTTCGCCTCACATAGCTTCCAGCGTGTGCGTTGGATCTGAATAATATTTGAAGAGGCAATGCCCCAAGCTCTTCCACACAGTTGATAGGCGCCATTCGCCGGTCACGAAAAAAGCGCCATTCCCAAGAAAAGGTCTGCGATGCTGCCAGACCATATCATTCTTCTGCTTGACTTTGTCCCCGTCCTCGCAGAGCCCACGTGACACGTGACAGCGGCGAGTGAAGCCAAAATGCGGTGGAATGTTTGCTAAATCTGACCTGTAGGCCCGAGTTGGCTCCGAGTGACTGCCATTTGTCTATGCCCGTTGAAAAGCATCTGGGTAGGAACAAGTTCTAAACAGAGCAAGCGCTACAAAAAGCGGCACCGCACTGAATGCGACAACTAGCCATTTTCTTCTAGAACAATGGCAGCGCGGGGACTGAAATTGACTTGGTTTATTAATCTCAGAATATTTCCTATCCACTGTAAATGTGTCAGCCGACACTGTCCCTTGTGTAATGATGGAAGGTGTTTTGAGACCAGAGATTACGCACGATAATTGCGAGACATCAAATTACGCGGGTTGAAGGGTCGGGAGGGTTCGAATACTTTTTTTGTACGGGGTTCTTAATCAACATTAAAGGATGAACTCATTTAAGAACGAATATCACTCGTTAAACTATACCGCGTACGTTCTTTTAGTTTAAACAAACTTTTAATAATCATCTGGATTATATAGCGCAATGTGGCCTGTAAACGCACGAAAGACGCGGACGTTGCTTGCGCGACAAATCGCAGCATCCGGGTGGCTAGTTAGACATACTCACTAGTAAACATTTAATTAGCTAATTTAGGGCACACGTTTCAATTGCGAAAGCAACCGTAAAGTCATGCCCGCCTCGCAGAAAATATAAGACCTAGCGCCATTTTCGAAACACTCACTTCCAAAATATGCTAAAAAATACATCGGCGTTATAGTTGAGGCCATCTTGAAATGCTTAAATTGCGACTGCAGTTGGCATGCCGTGCTTCACCTCTACAATAAATCGTTGGAAAGTTTGAGTCGTGATGCGGACTCCGAAAGGCATCCACACGTACATAAACAGGCCAAACGGAGTTGTCATGACCGCATTAGAAATGTCTGCGGGCTCCACAGGCATTTGATGGTATGCATTAACAAGGTCCGCTGTACTAAAGATAGTGCAGCCAGCCAAGTCACGCTTTCGGGAAACTATTCGCTGGAATGCTCACGTGTTTTGCAACACACTTTAGGGCCAGATGTCTCTAAAGTGGGGCTAGAGTTGCGATTGCTGCAACAAAAACATGACTTCACTACTCCTCGGCTTCTATTTAGCAATCGCAACTTGTGCCCTACAACGAATATTCCGAAAGTTAATTAAGGCATTTTTAATTTAGCTACCTGGGCATTGCAATTTGTCGCGCGAGCAATGTCCACCTCTTTCAAAATTGCACCTGAAAAGTCGGAACAACGGTATCTGTCCCAGCAATTTAAAAAAAAGAAAAAAAATCTGCTCGAACTAAAAAGAAAAAGAACTAAAAAGAAAGGGAGGTGGTATGCCCCGTCTGCTCTATAAAGTGCTCCTCCTATGTCTGCACACTTTTCAAGCGAAGCTTGTCATAAGGTACAGATTTCGGTGGCGTCCGTTTACCCAAAAGTCACAGGCCTGCGCGGCACACGCAGCACAGTAACAGCGTAAGCTGGTGGAGCGGCTCAAGAGTAGCTCCAATTTGGCCACCACGCACAACAGAATCTTCGCGGTAGTCTGTTCGCCTCGTTTTGACGAGAACGATCTGAGCTGTCCGCCCGGAGTCGACGGCAAGCTGAGGCTTGTAATGCTCTCTGCACAGCAGTCTGCTGAGCCCGATCAAGCCTTACAACTGCAACTTACATGTCGGGCGCGCCGCGTTTGCAGGCACCTTAACTAGGTGGTGCCACCACACCGGCGGAGGCTCGGCAGCTCGGGAGCACGTTGATTGCAGTGCCTCGTCTGAATCGCATATCGTCGTCTGCGTCTGCGGACGCTGCGTTTGCAGGGATCTTACCTAGATAGCGCCACCATACTGGTGGAGGCTCGAGTCGTCTCCCCCTACGTGTTTGTATTAAGGGTATTTCCACGGCCTCATAGCAAGCGCTTGCGTGGCTCAGTGGTAAAGTATCCGGCTCCCACGTAGCGTGTGCGGGTTCGATCCCGGCGGGAATCGATTACTTTTTTCACGTTTCCGGCGATAGCGGTTACGCGGCCGGAGCCGGCGGCGGCATCATCGCGACCCGAAACGGCTTTTGGAATGAGCCCATAATAGCTTACGCTGTAAAAAAACTATCATCATCGGCATTGGCTCGAGCGTCGTCGTCTTTCACCGCTGGCTCGTTGGCGCCCGTCGGGTTGCACTCGTGCTCGTGCTCAGTACGCGCTCGTGCCACTGCTCTCGCGTTCGTCGTCGTCATCGGCTTCCACAGCTGGCTGCGATACCGCTCATCATTCCTGCGTAGAATTACACTTCTGTCGTCGTAATACGGAGGCCGCGTTTACGGGGGTATGAGCTATTCATTGTCTTACGCAACGGACACATTTCATTTTTAACCAATTTAATTTCGAAGAATCGCAAGCGGCAATGGCGGGCGAATGCTGCTAACCACGCCGCCGAGCAAACTCGCGACATCGAACGCAAGCGACAACGGCGGACTGCGGGCATACCATCAGTGACGTCGTTCTCTCCGTCGCAGCCGTCGCATCTTGGTTAGTTTAAGTGCACCTAGGACTAGCTTCGCTTACCCCCATTTTCCGTTAGGGGAAGGGTCTCGGATAATTTTTGTTATATTTTTATTCTTCCTGCAACTCGAAAAAATATACAAAAAGTAAAAGAATGCGCATAGAAGTGTCAACGGTTTTTCGATATCTTTAGCCCATGATGCACACAGCGGCAAAAAGGAGGACGAAACACAAAGCACACAGTGTTGTTTTTGTCCTGGCTGTCCAATCCCCCTAAACGCAATGTACCGAAAAAGTAATCAAGTCACGAAATCGGACATTCGTGCTCACTTAGCGACACCGACACGTGCAGCGCAGATACCGACTGCCTGCCCCGCCCCCACTTCAGAGTGAAGAAGACCGGACACCATGGCGACTGCTCTCACTAGTCTGGCAGCAGATGCAGCAGTGTGTTCGGCCGAGCAGAGACTGAACAGTTTTGTACATGCAGGTTGGTCATAGCCTCTCATATTTTTTTAACACGAAAGTGTTTTATGCCGGGGTCCACCAAGACTTCACTGACGTATTTCCGTCACGGAAATACGTCAGCTTACAATGTACACGAACATAATACAAAGAAAGAAACCAGAAGAAAAAGTTCCACAAACATGCAAAATCTGGAAATAGAACCCACGACCTCTCGGTCCGCGACGATAGATCGCCGAGTGTTTAACCCATTGCGCCACAAACGCATTTGCAGAGAGCTACACAGACGCGCCTTATATATCTAACACTCCTCCGTGTACCCGCGCTCTTGCTCGGGGCGGTGCCGCCGCCTACGAGCAGAAAGAGAAGTACTGCATTATGACACTAACGCGCACCGACAGTGAACGCTTCGGTGGTCTCAGCACTACGACGCCTCGATGCCAGCATTCGAAGGGACGCTGGCATCAAGAAGCACTACCAACGCGTTCTCGCAGAAGCACTACTAGGTGGCGTTCACCGTACTCAGCACAGCGGAGCGTGGCCTCCGCAATTAGCTCTGAAAATGTTTCTGAAGTTGATCGCGGAGGCTGCAATTACGACGCGCTGTACGCGCTGATTTGACTCGGTGACGATTCAGTTACGTGCTTTGTCTTGCGCGTTGTATTAGTGTGTCAGTTACGTGCTTCGTCTTTCGCGTTGTGCTAGCGTGTGCAGCGTAGTGCAGCTTCCATATGCACGACGGTTGCTCATGGTCATCGACGTTGGTAGTCGTGATGGAGGAGACGTGCCACCAGGCGTCAGCGTGGGTGCATCAACGCCTAAGGGCGCTTTAGCCACAAAACACCAATAGACATTATATATCAATGTGCAATAAACATTACACTACTTCTGTGAAGACACGTTTCACTTTCGTGTTCTATACCGATTCCTATATAAGAGGGATCAACCACATTTTTTTTTTACTTTTCCGTACTTTTGTGATGCCTCTGCTGCCCCTGCCGTTGTTGCGCTGAGGGGTGTTAGCGATGGCTACCGGGGAAGGATATACTCGCTTATCCCGTTACGAATATTTTCGCGACGATGAACCAGCCATGAAATGTGCTGAATGCCTTCGAAACTACCATTTCGGGGAAATGTGCCAGGATAGCTGAACGTGTGTACATGGGAAAGAATGAAGAAGTAAAGAAGGAACTAAAATGTCCCACATGTCGTATATCCGCGTCCCGCGGCAGTTCCAGCGCAGATAAACAGTCTGCTGCGCAGCTGGCAGCTCTTAGCCAACAACTGGGTGAAATAAGCAAAAGCTTGGCCGTACTTACGACAAAAGTAGACGACCTGTCAGCTTTAAAGCAAATTGTATCAAATATTGAACTGTCGGTGCAATGCATTTCAGATGTGCATGATCAGTTACTTGAGGCATCTGCAAGGCACGGAAACGACATTGAGAGCCTTCGAAAAAGAGTCGATGTTGTCGAAAGTATCCAAGAAAAACAAGAAATTGCCAAGCTAAAACAAGAATTGAACGATCTGCAGCAGCATAGCAGACGCCATAATTTGGAGATCCATGGCCTGCCCTATATACCGCGAAAAGGAAAACCTTCTCGGAAAACTGAACGACCTCGCTCAAAGGCTTGACTTGCCGCTCTTGTCCGAGAATAACACAGAAACCTGCCATCGTATCCCGCCTGGCAAAGATAAAGACAAAGTGCCATTTATACTTATACGCTTTCACGGATTGTCTACGAAGAAGACATGGCTTGCATAACGCAATAGCCTGAAAGACATTGAAGACGACATTCGGTTTTTTCACAACCTGACTGCTCTGAACTAGAAATTGCCGTGGCTCGCCAAAGCAAAAGCAAAGGAAGCGAACTATCGTTTCGTGTGGTCTTCCGAGGGCAGGATCTTTGCCGAGAAAGGAACCGAATGCCCGCGCGATAATGATCACTCCAGAAGATGATATAGCTAAAATCTTGTGAACTGCTGTGAAGAGCGATAATGAAATGTCTGAAATCTTGAACAGTCATGTCGTCGTACTTTGATGCAAACCTCTTTAATAACGTAACAAGCAGGAAAAATTATCCTCCTAATCGAACTCTTTCTTTTTACCATTTGAATGCACGAAGCCTTAAAAACAAAGCTATGGAAATTGAAGTGAATCTGGAACAATTAAAATATTCTTTTGATATTATCGGCTTCAGAGAGATTTTGTATAGATCGGATACGGATATCAGGCACTTTTCTGAATATAGCAACATTTCAATGTTCCGTGAAAATAAACGTGGAGGTGGTGTAGCTTTGTATATGAAGACGAACCTGGTCTATGAAATTATTCATGAGTACACTGTTATTGATGAGGCCTATGAAGCTATTTGTGTTGTCATCAACAAAGTCGCTGTTCTTTTACTATATACTATATCGTCCCCCTCAAAGTACGAAAGGGAAATTTTTTGAATTTGTTGAGTCCTTCTTGGAATTTGCAGCTCTCAACAAATGGCACGTATTAATATTTGGTGATCTAAATATAGACCTTCCTTGCAAAGAGCAACGTTAAAACAAATCTAATTGAAGTAATGTCATATTACGGGTGTGAAAATATTGTTAATCAACCCACAAGAGTCACTGAACACTCTGCCACATTATTTGATGTATGCTTCACAAAGTGTCATTCTCGAAATAGATTTTCGGGAGTGTTTTCGTCTGCAGTGAGTGATCAAATGCCATTCTTGCTCTATTCTGCTTAAAAAAAAAGTCTCAAAAACTAACTACACATGTCGGATGATAAAATCCGATACCATTACCCACTTTTGTTCTTCAGTGAGTGAAACTAACTGGGATGAACTGTACTACGAGTCGAATCCTTCAAAAGCCTATAACATCTTTATACAAAGTATCAGTCAGAACAACAACCATGCGTTTCCACGTGTTACGGTTAAGAAGCACATGAAGGCTAGAGAAGAATGGATCACACCCTCACTGTTTAAGCGCATTAAATATAAAAACTGCATGATCTCTCGTTTCTTGGAAAAAAAGGATCAGGCAGATTTAGTGGAGTTAAAAAAAGTATATGAACAAATTAAGCTTGGACCTAAAGAAGGCAAAAAATACGTATTAAAAAAACAAGATCTCCCCTGTAATTAATAACTCTAAACTGCTTTGGGGAGCTTTTAATAAAATTATATGATCTTAACGACCACTTATACCTACCGATCTGCACATTAATGAAACAGCACTGTCTGGCGTAACGCTTGCAAACCAGTTCAATATGCATTTTTTGACTTCAGGTGCCTTTACTGGTCCCAAGATAGCACCAGCCTCGATATCGGCTATTTAATACATTACAACGTCCTACAGTAGTTCTATTATGACTATTTTCTCTTCGCCTGCTATAACTGCAGCGCGCATGTTCGGTTTTTGTACAGAGAAAGCTATTGGCAACGTCTTAAGGCCGCTTTCTCCTCGTCGGTTTGTCGTTCGTTCTTCGAATGGGTGGCTAAACTAATCAGAAGACAGCTGCCTTGTCCCTTCATTACTACCGAGCGAGCGAAGAGAAGATGTCCGGAACCCACGTGACCTCACGTTACTTCAGCCGATTAATCACCATAGATAATCAATGGTGATTATTGTAATAATCGATAATTATAATTATAAAAGCTAATCGACCAATCGCCCAACCCTTGTCGCTGCCAAGAACACGAAGATTATTCACAGGAGCCTGTGAAAATATTGTGAAAACGAGAAAAGGTTTTGTTCATATCAGTTTTTTTTTTTCAGTTGGAGTGTTGTTATCAAGTGTTGCGCTTATTCTCCATCATCGCTGCTAACCTTAAGTCCCTGGTCTAGTTACTACGAGTGATGCCGTTGTGAAGTGTTAGCAGATAAGTAGATTTGTGGCACAAACGGTAAAAGTGTGACATGAATATTCAGTTTGATGTATTATGCAAAAAGCCTTGGAAAGAGAATGTGCGAGTGTCTCCCGATATGAGAATGCGTGACTAGGCCTAACCAATCTATTGTCGTAATGTTATATTTCAATTAGGCACCAGTTGAAGCCAACGCTTGTGCCGAGAAAGCTATTGGTGCGAATTAGAGCAAGATGGATTAAGGTGGATTAAGCTTGGTACAAATTAGAGTAAGATGAATTAAGGTGGATTAAGGTTGGTGTAAATTAGAGCAAGATGGATTAGGTGGATTAAGGTTGGTGCAAATTAAATCAAGGTGGATTAAGTTGGATTAAGGCTTGGCACAAATTAATGCAAGGTGGGTTAAAGTGAATGAAGGTTGGTAGACGCTGCCACCAAGATCACGGTCATGCGTTTTGAAAAACACGAGAAACCGCGGAAACTGGTAGAATAGCGCAAGAATTCGAAAAGCCACTCCGAAAAGAAACCAAATCTAAACCTCGTGCTATCGCGCACTGCTATTTTATCGTCGCCAAGGTTTCGTATACAGAAGGAATAAAGTGTGTAGATTGCAGCCCGGAGCGAGAAACTCGGCTTGATATAATGCTAAAAGTTCCCGTGATTCAAGTGGGAGAAAGGAACTAAAAAGAAAAAAAAAACGCACCAGCAATCGCCGATTGGTGAGGGGGGGGGGGGTAAAGGAGAAGGAAGATGCTGCTGCAGAGGGAGGGAGGGAGGAAAGAATTGCTACGCCACCGCCGGTGGAGACTGAAAAAAAAAAAAGAAATTAGGAAGAGGAGGGAGAGGATCAAACGGGACCAGAAGTAATGGGGAGTCTGAATTTTCTTTTCTGCGCCGCAGAAATCGAGTGACATATCTTGAACGCCTCGGAACGCGAAAGTGGCGCTACCGTTTCCTGCCGAAACGACCTACAGAGGCGACGGAGCGGCGTAAGAGAGACGCACGGATACGGGCGTAGCAATGGGGAAAGGGGGAGGGGGGATTGGGGAGACGAGGCCTATATAGAACATAGGTTTCCGTCTCGGCCGAAGTCGCACGTGGCGGCTCGCGTCGCTGCTGTGGCCGCATTGAAGACAGCAAGTATCGAAAAAAGAGAGCCAGCGAACGGAGCCCAGCTTGAAACTCTGCGAGAAGGTTGGACGGGGTTGAGGGAGAGAGGAGGTACGGCTGCCACATATAGGTCCCCTCCCCACCCTGCCTTTCCTCCTCCTCTTCGTTCCGTCCTATAGCGCCGCGCTGCTGTGTCGGGCCGTGGTTCTCAAGAAGGATGGCGCGCGTCAGTCGCAGGTAACCGATGTGTTCAATCGAAGAGCGGAGCGTTCGTCCGTAACTAGGCCCGCTTCAGCGCTCACGCTGACTTCTCCTCCTCCTCCTCGCTTTCCTCCTCTCCGGTATCGCGTGGTGTCGCCCATCTCTCAGCCACCGCCGCCGACGAGGTGTTTCGGTCTCGACACCGATGCTCGTGGGGGAACCCAGGTTGCGGCCACATCTCGGGTTCTGGCGTTACTACCAGCGCTACGACATTATTTCTTTCCCGCATTTTCTTCTCTTTCCTTACCGCGCTATTACTGGGAACTTTCTTTCTTTCTTCTTCTTCGCCATTTTTCTTTACCACTTCAATAATGTTTCTTTTTCCTTCTTCCTTGCCTCCCGTCTTTCATTGCCGTGTTTCTCCGTAAGTTCGTATTTCGCGCCCGGTTATTACGGGGGCCCTTCTTTTGCTTCTGCTGGGTTAGGGCTATACGGCATTATGAGCTCCAGGCGTGTTCACGCTTTGAGATTACCTAGAAGAAATTTCGGCGAGAATTCGAACGAGTGGTGCGAGTTGGCCGTTGAATTATTATTACTATTTTTCTATCGCCACGAGACGGCAGGCAGGGTTTGGCAACCGAGCGCGAAAGTTTCTTAATGTGATTGATCAGCGAATAATCGACCGGTTGTTGAATCAGCGCAGTTATCGGTTCGTCTCGCCGGTCTTTGTAAGAACTTTCTCGCGAAGGAATTACTTTTGATCAAACCGTTTTGTTTCTTCCTTTCTTTCTATTTTTGCGACCCCCCACGTGTCGTCTACTAGAGCTCGAATTAATCATGCAGCTCCTCATTATTGTCACTGTTGGCGGCCAGTTTGCTAATCAGGTTCTCGTTAAATTTTTCCGAGAGTGCTCGCTTTCATCTCTTTCTCGTTCTTTCCTCTACCACTGCACGCTTCGCCACATCCACAGGTTTTGATCGAAGTTCACCTGCTTTGTCCGTTTTCATTTTTTTCTCTTTGCTTTCTTATTGGCTGATGTGTGCTGTCGGCGAACCGAACTACGACAGGTCAGTAAATTTAACATCAGCACTCACAATTTATTTTCAGCCGGCAAAACTACGCACGTCTGCTTTAGCGCACCTTAACTGCTGTTCACGTGCTGTAGTGATTAGCTCCAGAGGGTAGTGGCTGCTCCGCTGGCACGCTTTGACTGGGCTGCCGACACTAAAATAGTCGTTAATTGAGATAAAGCAAAAAAATACATGTTCAGATTACTGTTAATGCGAGCCTCATTTAACGTAATTTCTATTGCTGTAGCGTGCAAATTATGGCTAAGTCCGCGTGAACGTCATTCAAAACGGGGAACATACGGTGGCTTGCTGTACCTCGTGTTCATTATTCTTATGCTACTTTCCTACGAATGTTAAAGTGCTCCATTGCTTCACGCTGTTCAATTTATCGCTTGTCGGCTTTGTATAGCGGTTAAAGTCCTCATCGCTATAAACTCGCCGGCAGCATTGTTGTTGGCAATAAATAAATAAATAAATAAATAAATAAATAAATAAATAAATAAATAAATAAATAAATAAATAAATAAATAAATAAATAAATAAATAAATAAATAAATAAATAAATAAATAAATAGTGAGATACAAGGTGTTATCAAGGGTCCTTCAATGCATCATTTTCTTTATATGGCCAAAAACTTCAGCAACGAAGTGTGCTTAGACGCACAGAAGTCTACTTCACAACTGTAAAAGTGACATCCTTTGTTTTGCGCCACTTGAAATCGCATGACGCCGAGGGGAGTTGGAAAATTGAATATTTCGTTATATTTATACTTGTTTCGCTTACTTATAACTCGCCATAAGAGTTCTTATGTGCCGTGAGCAAGCGCTTTATTTCATTTTAGGTCAAAGTTGCACCGTGCAAACGTGCAATACCTACACTTGTGTCTGGAGGGTACGAAAAGCCGTACAATCTCTTAGCTAATATTAGGGGCGTCTAATGGAAATTTAATTGACAGCGAACAGCATGAAGCAGGTATACAGCTAACTAGGGCAATATGCCTAAATATTTTTTTTCTTAGAGCAACTGCGTCCGTCTGTAGAGATATTACCGTGATCCTGTGCCGAATAAAACATAACTTATTCAGAGCAACATTATAAGATCCCCGAAGAGCAATTACAAATCAAGTATTTCAAACGGTGCGAAAAAATACCAATAATTTTAAGATCATGTTTAGAACTTTGGTCTCAGGCTATCGTCAGACGGAGGCTATCATTTTACAAACGCAAATGGCTCCGAACGTCTGCAGTCTGCGAGATCAACTACGCAGCATATTGTAAATATAAATCGCTTTCCCCGACCCCAAGTATATAGTCGCTATAATGTAGTAGTCGTAGAATAGCGCAGTTAAACCGACTATCTTGTTCGGATAGAGTGGTGACGTATACTAGCGGATTTAAAGTTTTGCATTCGATTGTCTTCACCCTTATGCGGTAATTTGCCACTTCGCTTTCTGCGGCTGCAAATCCAAAGACGAAACATTATGCTATACCGTGGCGTGCATCCACATGTTTCGGATAGCACATGTACGTCGTTCACGGAAGCAGCAGACCTATAGGTGAGCTTTTGTTGCCAGACAGCTCAAAACATTTGTGAATAAATCAATCTTATTTTGGAATGCACTGCTTTCTTTCTTTATTTTTGAACGACATGCGCGCCATTATTCGTTTCTTCTCATTAGAGTTCCCTCAGATTTTTCTGTTTTTGTTCTGTAAGTCACAGAGATACGAAGAAACAGACAACGAAGAAAAACAGTGACGCCTGTGGGTAAAAAGGACGAACCACATTTCCGCTCCCAGGGATAGAAGTTGATACACAGAGTAAGATATATGATGTACAAGTAAGATATATAGAGGCAACCGAGTACAAGTTGTATGGGAAGGTCGGTAAGGTAATGAAGTGGTGGGAATTCACCCAGGACTGTAGCAAGGATGTCCTCTGTCTTCATTGTTGTTCACGCTTTATGTTAAGGGCATAGAAAGACGACTGAAAAACAGCGAATTGGGGTTTGATTTATCCTACATGCGTAATGGACAAATGGTGCAACAGAAAGTCCCTGGACTGATGTATGCGGACGCCATAGTGCTACTAGCGGACAATACAAGAGATTTACAAAGGCTTGCGAATATTTGTGGCATCGCAGCGACGAATCTATGCCTTAAGTTCAGCACAGAGAAATCAGAAATTATGATCTTTAATGAGGAGACGAGTAATTACGCGGTGTCAATTCAACTGCAGGTCATACCCATAGTCGAAGCAATATAAGTACCTCGGCGTATACATAAATGAAGGAAAGACTTACTCGAGCACCTACCAAGAAAATCTGAAAATAAAGGGGAAGCTGAACGCAGCAATAATGAAACACAGATCACTTAATTTTGGGGCTACAATATGAGGTGGGGCATAGAATCTGAAAAGGAGTAATGGTGCCAGCGATAACGTTCGCAAATGCTATTCTGTGCTTCAAATCGTATATCTTGTCTGGTTGGAAGTTAACCAAAGATCGGTAGGCCGGTTGGCTTTGGGAGCCCATGGTAAAACCAGAAATGAGGCAGTGTAGGGTGACATGGGTTGGGCCTCTTTTGAAGTCAGAGGAGCGCAGAGCAAAATTAGTTTTGAAGAAAGGCTCAGGAACATGGATGAAAATAAATGGGCGGCTAAAGTGCACAAGTATCTGTACTTGAAAAGCGTGGACACAGAAGGGAGGAAGAGGTCAAGAAAGTTGGCAACCAAGTACAGGATAATTGAAACTGTAAATAGACAACCAGGAGTCATCAGAAAGAAAATGAGAGAAATAGAGACAGTGAATTAGATGCAAAAAAATGAAATAAAAAGGACCATGGAGATTTACAAGAATGAGAAGAAAGAAATTAGAAAGGAAAATCTGTACGATAACACAAGGGGCAGTGCCTTGCTATTTGAGGCTCGAGCCGGTTGCCTAAGGACCAAAGCATACCGAAGCAAATATTCGGAACTAGATGAGGCATGCGTATGCTGCAGCAAAGATCCGGAGACCACTCAACACATCCTAATGGAATGTAAAGTGATTCACCCAGTGAGACCCTCTGTAGGTGACCTACACCTTCCAGAAGTGCTTGAGTTTGAAGTGGATGGAAGCATTAACCGGTCAGCAGTCGAGATAAGCAAGAGACGTTTAGAGTGTTGGTGGTACAAAAGCAGGGAAGAGATTGATACTACCACATTTGATCTCTTACAGTCATAGGTAGAAGTGCAAGGTAGATATTGAGGAAAAAAAATATTTAAAAAATGTATACAAAAATGCCAGATAAAAAACATGTTTGGCATACCTAATTACAAGCAGGCTATGTGACTAATTGTCACTGCCCCGTTTCAAAGGGGATGCCAATAAATCATCATCATCATCATCATCATCATCATCATGGATAATATTCTACATACCGTATACGTAGATACACAATTGCCCAAGGAAGCAGACGGGAGAATGGCCGACGCGGTTGACTAATTGGTAAAAGCAGCGCAACCGCAATGCGGAGGTTGTGGGTTCGGCTCCCAACTGCTGGCGTGTTATTATTCTTTCGTCCACTTTCAGTTATCCTTACGTTATTATATAGTTCTATACGTTTCAATTAAACGTAGCAATTACCTTCCCATATGTGTTACCTGTCTTGATTGTCCGCTTCCTCGTACGGCTGCGACTCACTCGAGCAAACATCTCACAACATTTGAAGATGCCATTAGCGTATTATTGTCCTCCTACCCACCGCGGTGGCTCAGTGGCTAAGGCGTTGCGCTGCTGAGCACGAGGTCGTGGATCGAATCCCGGCCGCAGCGGCCGCATTTCGATGGAGGCGAAATGCAAAAACGCCCGTGTGCATGCGTTTTAGTGCACGTTAAAGAACCCCAGGTGGTCAAAATTAATCCGGAGCCCTCCACTACGGCGTGCCTCATAGGGATGGTCGATTAATTTTTTATTCGATTAACGATTAATCATTCATCATTTAAACATTTAATCGATCAATCGCTTTCAATGCCGCAATGTTTATCGAGTAATCAAATTTTTTGCCGGGCCCTTTAAAAATAGTTTAAACACAGCTATGTATACTTTTGTAGGAACTTACAGTCATAGGATGAGGTACAAGGTAGATATTGAGGAAATAAATATTAATAAAATGTATACAAAAATGCTAGACAAAAACATGTTTGCAATACCTGATTAAATCAAGCACTCTAGGTGACTAATTGTCACCGCCCCGTTTCAAGAGAGATGGCAATAAATCATCGTCATCATCGAGGATGATCTTCTACATACCGTATATTCCGGAGCACGAACTTATAAACGTTAGATAAAACATAAGGTTTAACTTGTTAAAGACTAAATATAGTTGGCGCTAGTGGCTTTTGAAAATATAAACATTATATGTTACAAAATGACACTTAAGGCAGAATTAAATAAAAAGATAGCTGGAACAGTGAATCCCTGAACATTACAGTTAAACAAGAAATAAGAAAGATGGCAAAAGTAAAGTGAAGTCCAAATGAAATAAGCAAGAAATTGCAATATACTATAGGAGAAGAGAAAATTCCTGGCCTAAGATTTTGAACCACAATGCTCTTTTCTGCAGAGCAAAGGAATGTTAATTGGCTGGGCCTAGTTGACAGCCGTGGCCTAGTTGTAGAGCGCCCGCCTCGGCTGCGGATTCGATTACCACAGCCGCCGGACACCCACTGGTTGAAATGGGCACAAGTGTACCCTGGCCTAGCGTTCGGCTTTCTTCAGGGGTGCTACGTGCTACGCTTGGGAACGGAGCCTGCGCCCTAAATTCTCGTCGAAACCCTCATGACTACAAAAACGGAGGTTTAGGCTGCTCCCACGGCGACTATTTCCCATGTGGCGCCCCAAAGGGACCTGTTGAGGTGTGGACGCCTTCGGGTTGGTGAAAAACACCCGCTCCTCTTCTTGAACGGACGCACAACCAGCACGCGAGAATAGATGCACGG
This sequence comes from Dermacentor silvarum, assembly GCF_013339745.2. Taxonomy (NCBI): domain Eukaryota; kingdom Metazoa; phylum Arthropoda; class Arachnida; order Ixodida; family Ixodidae; genus Dermacentor; species Dermacentor silvarum. The sequence continues at coordinate 122,116,722 of NC_051159.1, forward strand.
ACGCTATCGATTTGCGGGAATCGATATGAACTCCGTCGCTATGTAAAATATATGCTCCAAACCGGCGCGCATACTGTGCCACGTCCTAAAGAAGTGGACCGGGAGCGACACGACGATCAACGACTCGGTTGTTATACTATCCTTTGAATTGCGAGCGCATTTCAAGCCTCCGGCTTCGGGCGGCGTGGTGGCGTGTGCGTTGTGGGGGAAGAGATGGGAAGCACTTGGCTCGGCTTCACTAGGGACTCGGCCGGAAAAACAGTCGACAGTCGCTCTACCACAGCCGCCCAGTCACTGCTCGTGCGCCGCCATTCCAGTACGATTTAAAAATTTTCGCACCACTCCTGTCAAACGCTCGAAAATGATTAATCGAACAGGTCTAATCGGTTAAGCCGATTAGACCTCGATGAAGATTTATTGTTGTGCGGGGTACATTTAATCGATTCATCGATTAATTATTCATCGATATTACCAATCCTAGTGCCTCATAACCAGAACTGGTTTTGGCACGTAAAACCCCAGAATGAAGAAGATTATTATCTTCCAGAACCACTGTTATTTACTGCAACATGGCAGTCTCGAAACTGCATGGTTTCGCTGTGTCCGTTCTTTCCATTACGCCGTCACCATTGCGCAGTCGCCGTTGCGTGGCCGCTTCCTCATCCTCACCCTCCGTCCTATGGTGAAGAAAAAAAATCTGTCCCGGACACCGCAGATCGAAATCGCGTCTTTTGCGGCAGTGTAAAAGTGCATGCGTAGCCAGCCGGATTCAGTCTCGGTTAACCTCCTCACCTTTAATTTATCTTTCTTTTTAAAGCCAGCTTAATAATAATAATGATAATCATGATGATCATAATCATTATAATCATCATCACGTTTTTTAATAGCTCCCCTCGCGAAGCCGCTATGCTGCAAAACGCGTTGCAGAAGATGGACAGTTTTATGTAATTTTAATTAACTGCACTTCACGAAAGATTCGGTTCAGGTAGATTCCAAGATGCGGGTTGGGTCTGCATGATTTTCGTTCTCTCCCTCTGGGAGCTGGACGCGCTAACCTCTGAGACATCATGCAACATTCACACTTGAAAATTTGAGCGGGGTCTTTCTCGCTCGACGCAAACTCTCATTGCTGGTCCCTATGGGGTAGATCCGGGTTCGAACTCCGGCTTACTGGTTCTGATTGTTTTATTTTATTATTTGGGTTCCTTCTTTTAATGCGAAGCATTATTCTTTGAATGCAGCCACTGTCACAAAGTGGGTGGAGTATCTCGCCGTTTGTTGCGCCGATCCCGGTGATAGTGCAGTTAAAAATATGTGCCACAGTGTCCTGATTAGGTGTGTGCCACTGGAGCGACTGGGTTTGTGGCCCTGGGGCACATTTGGGCTTTAGTTTGCTTTCAATCTTATATCTTGTCATTAGAAACATTCTGTCTCACGTATTGTAAACATAAACACTGCAGCGTGTAACCTCTACGTAACCGGTCGCTACGCAACGATTACATTATTCATACGACCGTTCTCTGCAAAATCATGAATGCTTCGCATTACGTAGACGTCAGCTACAGTTGAGTCCGCTCATTTTTTAAAGATAAATATAAACAGAGTGGTTGCAGTCGCCGTTTGCTGGTGACCAGCCACCTCTTCTCGCGGGATTAACAAAATAGGATAGAAAACCATAAATTATAAAATCATGCATTAGGCAATCCTTGAACAGAAGAACGCGTAACACACTAAGAGTAAAAGTCGTGCACTTTCGAAAAGTTTTCCCTGAAACGAAGTCCCGGTTAGTACAGCGTTCAATTTCAACGTCTTACTCGATATCACTGGATTGTCTTCTGTAGTTCGGCTTGCGGTAACTGTTCCGACCCACTCGTCTATTAATGTTTATGACAATATAATAGGAGGCAGTTCTGTAGCGGACGTAGGCTGCGTTGGGCTCATGTAATTCTTGACAAGGTAACAGTGTAATCAGTGCAAGTCTGTTGCTGCCGCAGTAAACGAGTTCAGAGCCGGAGGAATCCTGTGTAGCTTCATCAGTGCAACCTTCTGCAACATTCATCACGCCTGTTAGACCGACGTCGCTCTCACGCGCTCAGACGGCCGCCCTATATAGGTACAGCCCGCATCGCACGGGGGCTGGCCACTCGCTGCCAGTGACGACGCGGGCCTCGAAATGTCCTCCAACGAGTTTCTCCAACACACTTCTGCGCTGAGCAGATTTATCACGTGTTGCTCCCAACCCTCTTGCCCCAGGAACGTTTTACCTCTACCCGTTCTTTCTTTTTTTGCACTCTGAGAACTACCACGTCCTGTGCGCACACACTGTCACTTAGGTCACGCGACCCCCTGCCCGCGCGACCTCGTACCGTGCCGGTCACCTTGCAGGCGCGAACTCGCGAGTGTCGTTCTTTTTCGTAGTGGGCGTGCTGGACGGCTGTGTGACGGTGCCGAACAGGTGGACGTTCGGTCCGCCCCCGCGCTTGCCGACCTGCTCCCGTGCAAGGGCGCGCTCTCTCTTCGGCAAAGTTTTTCCCCGTCGGCAGCTCCGCGCGAAGTTTGGCGAAGGGGGTGTGCGCCTCCCCATTCATCTCTAATCAAACGGGCCACTAATGTTCACAGCCGATCGGCCTCGCCGTGCCGCCGAGGCTTGTCTCTGCGCGGGGAACCGTGAAGGGCCGCGAGCCCTGAAACAATGGACCCTCGTATCGCACTGCGCGCGGCGAAGAGATTAATCAAGCGAACATAGAAAAACGCGCGGGGCCAGCGACGTCTATGATTGGAGAAAGGTGGCGGTGGACATCATCTTTTGTTCCTACGGAGCGAAGCGCTCGTTTCTTTTTCGTGCCTTTCGCAGCTACGTAGTACGCCTGGTTACACAGAGAAAGACGCTCATGCGCATCTAAGTAAGAAACGCCAATCGCTCGGCGAGGTGGGAAAAAAAAAAACTGGATAAAGAATCTGTTGGGAAGATCATCTCGCAAACGAAGTTTCTGGTGCGATAAGTGAACAGCAGAAGAAAGAAAGAAGTGGGAAGGTGAGACAATGAGATCGCAGGTGTACGAGAAAGACGCGCCTATTACGCGCGTCTTCCTATCTGTCTGCCTCTGTCTCACTCTCTCTCTATATATCTCTCTTGCGCTCGGAGATGGCAATGACGTGATAGATGGTTTCGCGCTTCGTTGTCGTGAAGGCGTGGGAGCACGCCACCTCGTTCTTGTTTTCCGTTTCGTGCCGTTCTCTTGCGATTCACGTGCAGCGTCGCGCCCGTTCCTTTCTTACATCATCGCTCTCAGATCCCGTAATGGTCCAACTTCGTCCAGGCTCCCACATTTTTTCGATACCAGGAGTTATCACTGCCGGTTCTCCTCTGAAGATGGGCGCTCACGCAAGAACAATCTTCACCTGAAGTGTCTGTGGGCGCAACAAAGTGAAAGCCGCACTTCATTTCACCGGGTAGAAGGTATAACGATCTTCATTTTGACCCCATGGTCCTTCGGTTGTGTCATGCAGAATACACCGGTCGGCGTCAGGTCTGCGAAGCTAAGCGCTGGTCTTGCTCAGAGACCTCGGGGAGGAAATCGCGTAGGGACGTCGAATGTTGGTGGCTCATTTTCTGCGACGGAATAACTTAGATGTCCGCCTTGAGGGGGGCAGTTTACGACAACTTCGGCAGAGAACTTCCTTCTTGTGCCCCAGCATTCCCTCCACGCCACTCTTCTAGACCGTTAATAATATTAACACTGCGAATATTTATTAGCTGCATAACAACACACAAATGTGGACCTACAAAAAGGAAACGAGGCCTTTGTGGGCAGTACCCGAAAACCGGACATATTAAAGCACAATGAGGGCAAATTGACAGAGTCAAACAACCTTTCAAAGAAAACACCTGCTTATGGAAATCATTGGAAAGGGTTGGTACATAACATTAACGGATTCCCCTTTCTGGGGTGCTCGCGAGGAACAACAAACCGAGGGCCTATACGGAACTCGGAAACAGGGACACGAAAAGTAATTATTTTGCAGCAGTTCAGTTCTTTAACACAACTGTTTAATTAACAGTAAATGAAAATAGGGAATTTTTCACGATTTATAAGCAGGCTGTACAGTCGCAAAGATGACGTTGCTATACCTTACTACTTTGCAATTTTACGGAACTGTTTAGCAGGATCATGAAAGCGTACCAAACTTTGTCCTACTACTTTTCAAATTAATCGCGAGTCATCATGAAACCAATTTACAAGTTGCCGCAAATTGTAAAGGACATCATGCAAGGCGTCCGCATAACCAGCATGTTTAAATGTGAAAATATGAACAGTGGTCAAATAAGAGATGTCTCTGGTAACAAGGGATGTCTTTGGAGCTCCAGAGGATGTTTGTGGGTTTGTCTCTAGGGGTGTATCAGGGGGCGTCTGTGGGAACAAAGTAAATCTGGGAATCTCAAGAGACATCCTTGTTGGATCACTGTTGAATCCATTGTCTCCATCTTCCTGTGTACATGTCTTGTATTGAAATCTAGCAGTGGATCGTCAGCATGCTGGACCACTTGGCAATGCGTTAGACAACTACGTAAATCGTTAACGTACAAGTCAAGCTTGAGAGGTACCAAAGTAGGGCCACGGCACACTCCGCTGTGAAGCTGCGGACAATAGCGATCGATCTTCTATAGGACAAAAATACGAAAAAAAGACTGCTACACGTCAAAAGTCTGCGTGAGTCGTTTTCGTTGCTCTCTTCAATACAAGGAACTATTACGAGGATTTGCACGTATGTAAGCTTAGTAAGGTCGAGCTTTTCTGCAGAAAACGTTCGCAAGCTGTCAGCCCTGCACAGGGAAGACAACGGCGTGCAAGACATCCCATAACGAGGAGCAGACCACATAGTATAACCGATCTGTAGACGTCAGCGTAGGCAGGCCTCGTCGAGTGACCGTAACGTTCACATTAGTCATCTTTCACGCGTTCGCCGGGTCGCTATTGTCGCGTGGCGCCTTCGTGCCGGGTGTTTTACCAGTGGTCGCCGCCCAGCTCGTGGTCTGTGGGCATGAACTCCTTGTAAGGGAATAGGGCATCCTCGGGGTGTCTGTCGAGGACGCAGACGCAGGCGGTGTCGTGGCATTGCCCGCCGTCGGCGCCGTCGTGGACGCACTGTTGCGCGCAAGGCCTTGCCTCGCAGATGGCGTCCTCGCTTTCACTGTCAGTGGAACATAGCGAGGGAGGCAGCAGCAGCACGACTGCGAGCAAGGTGAAGAGTGATGCATGCCTGACATCGCGGCCGGCCATGTTGATGATCATGATTTGGTTTGGTTTGGTGCCTATATATATAGCACGACCCACTACGGGGATGGGAGGGGGGCATCGTCTACTAACGGAACTAAAAGCTTCAGGTCAGTGCTCTGACATAACATCCGCGCTGAAGGCCTCACTCGCGTTACTAAGGTTCCTGCGGTCTACGGGCCTTCAGGATAGACTTTAAGAACGCCGCCCCCTACCGCTCTATAGTGTACGTAGTTTGTTTGTGCTCGTCTCTCTCTCTCTCCTCCTTCCAATCTCTTTCTCTTTTTATCTCCCTACCCCTTCCCCCCGTGCAGGGTAGCCAACCGGAACTACATCTGGTTAACCTCGCTGCCTTTCTATACATTCTTTCTCTCTCTCACTATGGGGGATTGGCCATGAATCAGGCCGCAGTGGGTAGAAAAAGGAAGAATACTTAAATAGGATTTTTTAAAATTTAAGAATGAGCTATTAAATGAATTCTAATCGTTAATATTAGTTTTCATGCTGTATTATCTGAAAATTTGAAGGTAATATTTCTGTTTTCTTGGTGTGGAAAGTAAAACAATAAAATTACCATGGCAGTCTTTTTGTTTCCCTTACAAAATTAAATATGGCACCACATACGTTCCTATTGCAGTGATGATCAGGATAATGATTGTGATGATGATTCATTCAACAATGGCACAAACCCATTGTGAGAGATGCGCCAACAACCGGAGGTACTATTCTGGACATTGTCAAATTCCGCTAATTGTCAAATTTGCCATCTTAATTGTCAGCTCTGATTGGCCCAAAGGGCTGTTACGGCATATATGTATGGTTCAAATGGCCGCCATTACAAAATGAGACAATATGGCGTAATTTGACGACGTCAAGAATAGGACCCTGGGTGGTATTTTTATTGTTGTTGTTGGTGCCTTTAATATACTGGGTGTTTCAGCGAACATTTTCAAAAATTTTTTGAGGTAGCCTATGGCAGATAGCACAATTCTCGTGCATGAGCTGGTCTACTTGAAAGGGGGACATTCACAAAAAATTGGAATGCATAATAAACTAATTAACAAAAATTCACTAGTTACGTTTTTATCTAATTACCTTATACATTAATTACATTAACTTAATTGCAATATGGGTCATATTACAATTTACAAATTCTAGCCGTGGAGTTCGCAAGGCGGATCCACTTGGAACGAATTCTCAGGATGACACAAGTTTCGAGATGTTAATTCATTGGGCATTCTAGTTACTTTTGTGCTTCAATGCATAAAACAACGCTTTGTTAAGAAAGTAACTGGAACGCCAATGCATTTCTCCGCAAAGTGCGGGACTTGATATTTCGGAACTGGTGTCATCCTGAGAATTCGTTCCAAGTCTATCCACCTTGCGAACTCCACGGCTAGAATTATTCAATTGCAATATGGGCCATGAGGTAATTAGTTAAAAATACTGGTGAATTTTTGTTAATTAGTCGATTATGCGTCTGAAATTTTTTTTTGCGAGTGATGTCCACCTCTTCGAGTAGACCAGCTCATGAACTAGAATTAATTGTGCTATCTGCCACAGGTAACACACACACACACACACACACACACACACACACACACACACACACACACACACACACACACACACACACACACACACACACACACACACACACACACACACACACACACACACACACACACACACACACACACACACACACACACACACACACACACACACACACACACACACACACACACACACACACACACACACACACACACACACACACACACACACACACACACGCACGCACGCACGCACGCACGCACGCACGCACACACACACACACACACACACACACACACACAAATTAAATGTTCGCTAAAACAGCCTGTATATGTTCCAAGTCATATACTCCTGTCTTCTTTCCAACTCTCCTAAGTTCTCTTCTAAAAGATTTTCTTCGTCATCTTTCACACCCAAAACTTCCTTCTCTAAATTTTTACACACAATCTTTTAAATTATTTACCTTTTCAACCCTTTTCTTTCTTCTTCCCGTTATAATCGTTTAGTACGGGGTGGGGTACCTTCATCCATGATCCCAACATATCCTGCACTATATATTCTTCTTATTTTAACGATGCTTCCTCAGAGCCACGAAAAAAGACGGTAAAGGGGAAAAAACGCACACATTCCTCGAATATTAGTCGAAAGGAAAAGAAAAAGGGCATTCGACAGCGAAAAAAAGATGTTGCAATTTCACCCGAAAGGGAAAGCATCAATTGCGATAGCAAATTAGAAGAGAACTATATGGAGTAAGGATAGTAGTTTTATCAGCTGTATAAACTTGGACATGCAGCAGCACCAGCAACGCGCAGAACTGTTGTCGACGCCGTCGGCGTTTTGCCCGCGTTTGCAACAGAACGCGCGCGGCGGTGGTGACTGTTGCGGTGCCTCTGGGGGCGGCTCGGAGGTTTTCGACGAGATCAGAACGGGACACTCGTCGAGCAGCGTCGGAAGTCTTTACCACCTTCTCGCCTCACAATGTTTTTATATAAATAGGCATTTGGTGCCGCAGCTAAACGCCACCTTCCCTCTCTCCCTCCCGTCCCCCCCACGGTCTTTCGCGTGACGGAAGAAGTCGCGTTTGCTCTCCGCCGTTCGTTCACTCCCCGTGAAAGCGCGCGTCCCTCGCGCACACACAGCATACGGCGCACGGCGACGATTTCATCGCCGTTGGACTCTATACGGAACCTCACGGCGACGGCGGCGACGACGACGGCAGAAATCCGCTTGGGAGTGTCCATATAATTGCTATCGCAGTAAAACATGGATTTTATTAGGGTTTTCTCCACTCGTCACAATTACGTGACACCTTCGGTAGTCGTGGTCTTAATCGACACTCGTAGGTGGCCTATTCCTCACTGATTTTCTCCAACAGCGCTAACGGCGCGCACTATTTCTCGCTTCCGTCTAGCGCGTTGCAGAAGCTGCACCTTGAAAATTCCCGGTTCTCTTTGAGTCCCGATAAAATCAATAGCATCTTTTTCCTCCCCGTGGCGTCAATTTCTGTGTGGTCCGACGAAAGCCATCCGCCTCGTGGCGCAGCTGAAAAGTTCGTTCTGTCGTTTCCGCCGTGGGCGCAAGTTCTTTTCATCGACTTGGAACTCGCGCTGGGCTCGCATGTTTCACGTTTTTTTCACGCCAGATCATATAGACTATGCTGCAATATAGCGCCCGTAATTAAAGAATGTTGTAACCGCAAGGCAACGTTTAGTGTCCGGCAGTTGTGGCCAAACTGCACCCTCTAATCTAAGCTGACCACCGAGATCCGTATACTATACCCCCTCCCCCCCCCCCAAAAAAAAAAAAAAAAAAAAAAAAACGTGTTCTGGATTTTGAGTGGATACGGTACTTCACACTATAAGACGCATAAGGCCGAAGGGAACCGAGGAGCTTAATTATGTTGATGACACCCACACGAAAGAGAGAGAGACAAGAAAGCTCTCTTCAACGAAACGTCAAATGTAAAGAAGGAACTTCTGAGGACGCTTCCCTCGATAGAATGTGACCTACGGCTAAGCTCAGAGCAAATGGCAGAACTCTAAATGTTCAATAGAGAGAAGGGGGGGGGGGGTCTCTTTTACGTATACCGTTGGTGATAACTAAGATGAAACTATAGGATGGTGCGCTAGCTTTGACGCCAAGAAACGTAACCGCAGTGCAGCTACTTAAGAATGTTGCACATAACTATCAGCATCTCACTGTACACCTTCGCACTCTGTGAAGACATGGTCGAAATCGGTCCTGCGTGCCAACCGAGACGCCCACTGGAGAAACTAGGCAAGCCATCCAAGGCGGCTTTCGAAGTCAGCTTTGAAGCGAAGCTTTGTTTGCCCTGTGTCCTACGATCCTACTGTGATCCTGTGTTATATCACAAGTAACGTTTTTCCAAGTTGCCTTTCCGAGCAACAAACGATAGAGGCATATCACACCACCTGACAACAAAAATACGCGTAGTTACGCAAACTGAATGGAGTAATGCTTGGCAGTGAATGTTTATCTCGCAGAGTAGCACCAACTTACGTTTTAGGATATTTGCGTCACTCTACTTAATTTTATTCAGTAACTTTGAAATATTGCTGCAAAAGTTTTTTCTAGAGAAAAAAAAAACGAGAGAAACGTTTTTCACCCGAAATATTGTTTTTGTTTTTTACTAAGCCATCGCGTATCTAGCTGTATCCACACTGGGCGAGCACTCCCTGAGCTAAATACCAGTTGTCTTGTGGATGCTAGTGCAAATGATGCGGGAATCCGTCTGTGCATCGTTCATAATTTGATCACCGCCTCTCTCCTCAGGCATGAGTAAAGCCAGGAAGCAGCACTCCGGAAGGTGACTGTTTGTTTTAGCGTGACCTGAATCTAAAGGAATAAAACAGAGGTCTCGCTGAGGCCATTGTTATTCTGCCTCTCGAAACTCTGGGCAAATATGTGGCACTAAAGGCTGCCTTGTTTCGAGGCCAGTTCTTGCGTTAACATGACGTCTATGACGTGTTTCCGGTTCCTGCAATCGTTTCCGCCGCATGTAGCCAGCAAAAGTGTGACCTTCAAGATCTGCGTTTGTTACCCAGAGGATGCCGTCGCTGGGGCGTGGATTTGGACATCACCCATCGTCTATTCATGCTGCAAGAGAAGGAGTTCCCATTGGTCGACGCCCACACCTCCTAACGAAGAGCTCTGCTACTTCTCTGTGAGGTGAACCGTTCTACTGCGCTCAAAATTGGCCCTACTCTTTGGGTTCGAGATGTTCCTTGGAAGTCGCTTAGTACGGTCCGTGTTTGTTTGAGCAGGTAGCATCTACCTACGGCAGATCGAGGACGCGTCTACATAAAACAGCATAAGAGAGTGTCGAAAATAAATAAGTGCTGTTAGTGGCGCGCGCACAAGCACGACGCAGTTGGCAGATCGTTTTCGGGAAGCCATAGGAATCGGACATATCATCCTTTCGCGCCATTCGTACAAGGGTTTAACTACCTTTACGAACTTGTAAAACGTTTATAAGCTTACAATAACATGGTTAATGTCACTTGACTGAAGGTAGGCAAGCGTAAAGACACGTGCGAATGAGTACAAAGTAAAAAAGGAAAAAAATCGTTGGCCCTCCCACTCCGTGAAGTCGCTTATCACCATCACAAAAAATGGAGGGTATACGTACCCGTTCAATGTCTCGAGTTTGCTCGGCAGCGTGGTTAGCAACATCCAAGGAGGTTTAAACATCCGCCTGCCATTGCCACTTGCGATTCTTCATAATGAAATTGCTTCAAAATTAAATCTCTCCGTCACGTAAGACAATGAAGGGCTCATACCCCCGTAAACGCGGCCTCCCCATTATGAAGACAGAAGAGAAGTGAAATTCCACGCTGGAATGATGAGCGGCAATGGAGCCAGCTGTGGAAGAAGACGACGACGACGAACGCGGCAGCAATGGCACGAGCGCATCCACGCGGTCCAACGTGCCAGCTGTAGAAGAAGACGAAGACGCTCGAGCCATTGCTGATGATGATAGGTTCTGAGAACAGACACGGACGTTAAGGCTAGACATAAACAAGCTTCGCTTGTAAAAAAAAAAAAAAAGAAGTTGCACTTTCGTTGAGAGAGTGAATCATTGACAGCACTAGCATAATTTCCCGTTGCGCTTGAATTCCTCCGACAGTGTTCTAACTATACGCGGTCGCGACAAGTGGGTGCGAGTTAGCAGGCAAGGTAACTGCTGCTGGGCAGGAGGAACAGTGTCCTGGCAGCTACCAGGCGTCTCAAAAGTTACAACGCTGGCGTGATGAGCGATACCAATGGCGTTACAGGTGTCCCGCCTCGATTCTGCACAAGTTCAGACTGACGGGAAACTGTCAGCATTAGCGAGCGCCCAGTGAAATATTAGGTAAAGTTACCTTGGCGTTTACTGCTCTTACCAGAAAATACACTCATCAGCTCAGCAGGGACGTTAGTGCGCTCATAATAGACAGTTTTAGTTTAGCGTGGTTACCGGAATAGCGGGCGTACCGGAATAGCGGGATCGAAGTGCGCATGCGCAGAACGCTAACCGACCCATACCGTTTACCGTGCGCACGCTATTTCTCAGAGTTAACGTTACCGTGTTAGCGTGGTGTACGTAGTGTACGTAAAACATGGCGGCGGTCCCGGTCGCCCGCTTCGAACTGAATTTGGCGTTGTTTTTTTACTTCACATGTCCGTCGATCTGCAACGAAACAGACAAGCAGTACAAGCTGTCTACCATAGCCTCCGAAATCCTCCCATCTCAGAGGCCATATATCGTCGTCGCGCCTATCTCCCGACTTTAGCGACAGATGGCGCTCGCATTTCAGAAAAAATTTTTCTCGTTAGGCTTAGGCGCGTTCGAAACGAGAAGTGATCTCGAAAATTCCTCAAGATTAGCCATAACACTCTCTCGGCGAAGCGGCATGAGACTAAGCAAAAGCCGTTTACGCAGTCATTTGCTACGAACGAAGTGAATTCTACAAAAACAACGCCAAATTCAGTTCGAAGCGGGCGACCGGGACCGCCGCCATGTTTTACGTACACTACGTACACCACGCTAACACGGTAACGTTAACTCTGAGAAATAGCGTGCGCACGATAAACGGTATGGGTCGGTTAGCGTTCTGCGCATGCGCACTTCGATCCCGCTATTCCGGTACGCCCGCTATTCCGGTAACCGCGCTAAACTAAAACTGTCTAATGTGTGTGCGCACATTGCTCATGCCAGCAGCGGGAGGCATAACGCTACCCTTGCTCCGCCACCGAGGCGATTGAGCGTAGCGTTGAAGGTGCGTCAACTTCGCTTCGTCGTTTTTGCAGCCAAGCGCACTCGACGTCTCTAGAGACCTCTTAACCCCGACGCGCGGCTTGCTCATTGCCGTGGACGCTGTGACAGCACGACAGTGCCAACGGCGGTGCCCAACGCCGACAACACATAGCCGCCTCGAGCGTCCGCATAATTGCTCTCGCAATAAAAATGTTGCAGTTTCGCCAGAAAGGCAAAGCATTGATTGAGGTAGCAAATTTAGTGGACAGCTATACGAAGTAGGGAGTAGTTTTATAGGCCGTATAAGCTTGCCAACAGTAGGCATACTAACTAAATTAACAAGCATGGTGTACGCGCGCACACGCAAACATGAGCGCAACTCACTCGATGACCGCGCAAACTTGCTGTCAAAACGCTGGAGTGATTAAGCGCGTAAGCAGCAGCGAGCGAATTAGCCTTCGTGCCGTCGCTCGCATCAACGTGAACTAAGCCGCGAAAACACAGCGCAGGGCGGACTATGTCCCCGCCGCAGATGGCTTTCAAGTACAGCTGCTCGGACGGGCGCGCGTAGCGTAGAACGCCCCCCCCCCCCGCTCCCTCCCCTCCCCCCGGAGCCTTGGGGCACCGGTGGTCAGGCCGCCTGGCGTAGAATAGGCCTCCCTCCCCCTCCCAACCCTCCCGCCAGAGCGTTGCGCGCGACTGGAAGACGGTGCGCTTCTTTCCCGCTTCCTACCCTTGCGATTTTGAGCCGCGATCGCCGGCTCACCCTCGCACGCTTTCACTCGGACATACAGCATACGGCGCACTGCGACGATTTTACAGTCTTTAGACTTTATACGGAACCTCACGGCGACGGTAACGGCAGAAATGCGCCTGCAGTGTCCATATATTTGCTATCGCAACAAAAAATAAATCGGCAGACTTTGGCAATTTCATCCACGTCTAGCTAATTAGGGGTGGGCGTATTACGCTCTATTTGTATTGGTATTCGAAAATCAACTATTCGGAATTTTCAAATATTGAAACTAACCAAATATTTGGCAACAGCGGGCTGTCAAAATCAGGTTACTGTTCTTTGTCTGCTAAACAAAGCATCGAAAATGATCAGAAGTGAAACAAGCACAAAGGTTTCGAGGCAATGCAGAGAAAAAATGAATGATGCAAGCTTTGTTTTTCGGTTTCTTGGTGGAAGCCTACATGAAAACCTGTAATTGCAGCTTGTAGTATGTAATTCAGGATTTCTTGCAGTCTTGTTGTCTAGCAGTTTTATCTTTTACGTTACAAGCAGTGCCGTTTCTTTAGATGCGAAGCAGCTTATGGTCGGGGCTATGTCACTCTCTCCATCCCTCCCTCCTTCCATCCGCCGTGCGGCGTCCACACCCGCACTGCGCATGCGCATCCTCCTCCCCTTCCTCTCCTTGTCTCATCTGTCCTCTCGGCATTCCTCTTCTTCGACGCTCCTCTCCTCTCCGGATTGCGCAACGAATGACAACACCTGCGGCTCCGTGCGCAATAATGCGAAGCAGCTTAGGTTAGAGGCGCGACGGTAGGCGCTGCATACTCCGCTGGGGGGCGCCACTGTAGCTCGCGGTATAATGACGCACGCGCGCGCTCCGCTCCTCTCATTCTCCTCCCGCAACGCCGCGATGAGTGCCACGGACAGCGCCAGCGTCAACGCCAGTGTTAGCGCCGTGGACAGCGCCGCGGAGAAGAGGGCTCGAGCCGCTGCCACGAAACGGCAGCGGCGACAGGCCGATCCCGAACTTCGGGCTCGCGAAGCCGGTAGCTACGTACCTCAACCTAACGGAAACGACGAACTGAAAACTAATGGGAACTTGAGTCGACCCCATGGCTGCTTCGCATACTACTCAGGGTTCCCCTACGGGAAGATGGTGTAATTTTTTTTTGGAACTGGCCCTTTTATATGTGTCTGCGGCACACAAGTCCTTCAGCAGCTTTTACTTGTCTTTTTCCTCAACTTGTGATTTTTTAAACAAACATTTATTTAGGGTTTTTGGAAAGCTAGACAAAGAGCAGCAATTCGTTCTTGGAAATCTTGCTTGCAACACCTCTAAAGACGTTCAGAAGCTATTCACGCAATTCTTTTATTGACAGTGTGTGATCTTGTGTTTAAAACTGATCCTAATTGTCCGTGATAGTTGGCTGTTTTCTTTTGACTAGTCAGTACAAGCGTGGTGCCCAATTATACCGAAATAAACATTCTTCATACAACGATAGGACGCAACACATCAAGGAAAAAATACAGGTGAAAGGAAAGAGCGTCACAACCCATTGGTGATGTGGTAGGTCAAGTATCTTGCACGGCATGTGGCCTCAGCAATATAAGCGACCAGTAAGCAAGGTTCGGACATAGAAAGAGTTGAACCGAAGAAAGGGCCCGCTATAGAAGAAATATATCTTAATAAAACTTGTTGTTGGGCTAGTTGGTACATTCTTCATACAACGATAGGACGCAACACATCAAGGAAAAAACTTTTTCCTTGATGTGTTGCGTCCTATCGTTGTATGAAGAATGTACCAACTAGCCCAACAACAAGTTTTATTACGAAATAAACATTCCGGCTATAAATATATGCGTCCGCGTTTTAATGTTATATGCTCGATTGGATATCCTATACTTACTAATCGTATTCGATGCGTATAAGAAAAAAATCGATATTTGCCCACCTCTATGAGTGACATATTGGGGCAGCAGCAGGCTCTAACAAAGCGGGCACCGCCATCCTTTAAAGAAATCATGCTCTTGGGCGTGAGCCATTTTTTCATGCTCGTAATCGTTACCACTGTAAATGGCAGTGGTAAACATCACGAATTCAAGCACGGGGCAGTGGGAGGATGCGCTGGCCAGCCCTGTAGTCGACGATCAGTTCCAAATGGTCGAGCGAGCTCGCCGGGCAACAGAAGCCACTGGTGCCCTGGATCAAGGTTGTCAACCATGAAGACTCCGAGAATCTTCACCTTCCTTTTGATGAACAACGATTGATTTTCAATCAATCAATACCAACGTTGGTAGGATCGAACAAAAAGAAAAACAAGAACATGATCCCTATGCACAAAACGTCGTATTACTTCCGCGCATTCACAGTATTCTACTTAAAAAAAAAAATTAGCAGTTTCGGTCAAAGTGGTTTGGAGATGTCAGGATAAAATATATGAAGCAAGCGCATAAACCTTTATGGTTAGATCTTTTTGTTATGGTTGCCTATAGTGGTAATTATGAATGCAGAATAAATTTGCAGACTAACCACAGCAAGCACGGAGGCTTTTCGAAATAACGTATATTAACAACGCAACAGCATTGGGCTTTAGCAGTTCCCGTGTATTTTCTCGGAGCCTGTCGGGCACTTGGTTTTGGTAGGCAAATTCACTGTATATGCATTTAATGTATATAAAATCATGACACATTTGTGTTTGCCGCTAAAAAATGCAATGTACATATCTAATCCCATCTGTCGCGTATTCATTCTACGTCTCCGTATGCGTGACACATCACTCCCTGTACGTGTTGTTTTGTCAATGTTATTGACTATTTAAGTCAAACTTTACTACTGTCTGGTGATTGTTGTGGTACTACAGTGGGTCGGACCTGCATCTTCCGGGTCGTACATCTAATACACAGTACATTGTTTTTAGATATCAATCATCTATGTAGTAATAAACGTTTTCTAAACACACATACTTGCCCACCATCCTATAGTGATTTCGTGTCCTCATCTTGTCCAGCAGCGTACGCATTGTCATTTGTTGGAATAATTTTTTTCTAAGCACCAACTGGCGTATCATAGGGCCTTTCATGTGCCAAAAGCAGCTTTTCGGCAGTTAAAGGGATATTACTAAGCCTAAGTACACTGTAAACCGACTTGCACCCTTAAGGGTGCTTTCTGCCTGTAACTCACACACTTACACCCTTGAAGGGTGTCAGGGTGTGAGTTATAGACCGATTTGCACCCCTAAGGACCCTTGAGGGTGTAAAACGGTTTACAGGGGTACCAACAATTTTGTGGCTAAAATATGTTGCGACAGTTTCGCGTTGTGCGTCGCGCGAATTGCTATCCTGCCTAGAAAATTTGCTGTTAAGTTAGCCTCTTTACCAGCTAAATTGTGATGGGATGGGAAGCCAGCCCTTGTTTCGAGACTCTGCTTGGCTCATGAGCTATAGGAGGCTCGAGAATGCCATTGTCGCCGGCGTGTGCTCGTTCTTTGCTGCTAAACACTGTTGTTTTTCTAGAATCAGATCAATCATATCGTGGCATATCTATGGTAGTAGTATTGCCTTAGTACGGCTGGATCTATATCCTTTTATCACATCGTAACGTAGCCACACTTACTAAGCTCCCCTCAGCATATTACAAGGTGGCTGCCGATTTTTAAAAACAGCAGTTCCCATATTTAGACATCACAGCTATACACCGGTTGCTCGTATTAGCGAGAATGTCTATTTCTTTGAGCTAAGCCATACGCAACGCATTCGATGTCAACGAGAAAAATGAAAGGTATTTTACCATGCGAGCTAAGTGATTTTAAGTGGCGGCGGAGGTAGCACGTGCTACCAACTAAAGAGAGATAAACAATGTGGAGTGTTGTGCGCTATGAACGCGTCCCCAATTGTCGGTTACCAGGTGACATGCTCTGCACGAATGTGCACTTGCCCGTGCACTTTAGACACTTATAAAATTCCATGATCAGTGTGCGTAAATATAGATGCATACAGAGGGAGCTACGCTCGTTCTTGGAAATGTTGTGAAACTTGCAGCTGGAATGTTTTCCTTGAGGCTGCGCCGCACCTTTGCTGCAATCAGCGGTAAGCCACAAAGAGAAATGTATCCGATCCCCAAACGCATTGGAATTCAAATCTGTAGTTGGTTGCTGATGGTGAGGAATGTTTCCTACGTTGCTAGTCAACGAATTTCATGACTTAGGTTAAGGGGGAGAGGTGCACTTAAGAACTATTGCTTACTAAATTAATGATATATCAGTTAGCTTTCTTTTTTTTCTTTCTTTTTTTTTTAGCCGTCGAGTTTTCGTCAAATGTACGTACTGTGATGTTCCAATAGTAAGAACTTGAGAGTACCGTGCTGTTATCGAGGCACCCTACGCTCGCGCCGCAGGCGCTGCTCCTCGATTATGCATGAGATCAGACCTAAGGAAACCGTTGGCTTTCGTAGCTTGATATTTATTGCACGTTCTGCTCAGTCTTTGCACCAAGGTTTGGTATTCACATGGCTGCTATGCAGGAACATTGTAGTATTTGTGCGCACAATCTCTCTTGCCCGTAGCTGAAGACAGAACTCTACCCTAACTCCCCTCCAGAGCCGAATGAGCTCAGCGTGACGGTTGCGTCAACTTGGCTTCATCGCTTTTGCAGACAAACGTACTGCGCGTCTCTGCAGGCTTTCGTGCTCTCCACTCGTGTGCCGCGCATGCGCGTTGATACATTGACAGCACGACGCAAACGCGCCTCTAGTGTCGGCATAATTTATATGGTAAGAAAAATCACTGTAAGGCTCTAGTGGCTATCTGCAAGGATGGATCTCAAGTCGAGGTCCTATAAATACCTGCCAATGGGCTTCTTGGCAACCGTTTTCGGTCATCGAAATAAGGATAGTAGCAGAGGTCATATTCTATGGTCTCATTGCAACCACTGAAGTGGCGCGAGCCCTCCACCACGACAGACTCAAAGCACTGCAGAGGGGGCCCGCACACGTTTTTGGAATATATATATATATATATATATATATATATATATATATATATATCAAAAGCTCGCCCGGATGCGGGTATTGCACCTATGTGACGCGAATCCGATTGGTGTGCTCGCTTTACCAACGGCGCTGACCAGGAGGCTAGCCTGGCTGATCGCAACGCGAGCTCGACTAAATCGACCTCCGAAGCGGAGGAAATGGAATTTTGATTAACTGAATGCGTCTTGTCAAAATTCTCGACTAGAGGGAGTATGTATGAAAGGGGAAATTGGTCAGCCGTACCGAAGGAACGCAGGAATGCAGAGAAACGCATGTTTGGTTGTAATTCGCGAGGGCAGTCATGAAACATCCTATCAATCCTACCAGCGATTTCGACGATAGAAGAAAATCGTTTATTGCGAGTCGTCAAACTAGCATGGCAGCTTTAACTAGAAACGAAATAAAAAATGAAGTGTAAGCATAGCGGATATACATCGTGGCATGCTACTGAAGGTGCGCAGTCAGCGTACCATTCATTATTTGGCGGGAACCTCTGAGTTGTGATAAACCGTGCTTGAAGAATGAACACCGCCACAAACAGTCCGAGTCAAGCGTGCACACTCGGCTGTTTTCTCTGAACTAACCGTACATTAGGCACTACTTTTGTTCAAAGATGCGTGTTCTGCCTATCCCCTTTTCTATGTATCGTTTTACTTTGAACTTCAGAGCAAGAGATTTTTGGCGAGTTCATTTGATATTTATTTTTGATCACTGCTTCCTTTAGTGTGTCTACACAGGCTATAGGCAATTGAGCGTGTGGCATCTGCATAGGAAGAACGGAACTAGCACATGGAACTCACACTAGGCTTGATAAACTTGAAAAGAAACTTGTTTTTTGAACTCAGACGTCAAGAGCAAAACCTGCGCATACAGGAAAAGCCGAGCCGAGTAGTTTGACTCGATTAAGTTCGTCGGACACGTGGTGTGCACTTCGAGACCGCGAAGCAGCGTAACACCAGACGACTTCACTTTCCTTACACACGTGCTCCCTCCTTCATTTCAGATGTCGCAAGTGTGTTCCTTATACGTATACCCGTTGCGCAGTTGCGCACTGCTTCGGTGGGGGCACCATTAACACACTTACGCGGGAAAGTTTGCAGCCCTCGTCCCTTATTATGCAAAATCGCCCTGCCGGCCACTTGTTTTACGACATGACGCCCGAGGAAACGCAAACGTCTTTAACGACCACGAAGATCACCGTAACGCGAACTTTCGCTGGTGATTATGCCGGCGCAAGAGACAACCACAAAGACGCGTTCTCAGCGAGGCCCGCGCGTACTCGCGAGAGAAAGAATAAAATGCCGTACATATACGAATGCCTCCCGCCCGCTCGCTTCCTCAACAATCAGAGCATCCCCTGAATCCCCTAAAGAAGGAAGAGGCGTCGTGGCGAAGTAACGGCTGTAACGACGTCCTTTGCTTGAGGGGGGAAAACAAAGCGCTGTCCACGTCATCATCAGCGCGCACAGAGGCCCGCATTTCCATCGCGAAACGTTCTGTCTGGCGAAAACAATGCATTCCCACCTTTCGCCTCACCTAGCTGCCGCTTCGGCGGCGAGCATAATGCTCACGAGCCTGTTGTTCCTCGCTACACCTTTATGGAACCGCGGTGTGTGTACGCTTTGTATAGCATGCAAATGACGAAACCCCGCGGTGCGCATCCAATATTCTTGCTTTTGCGAGCCGTGCTCCTTCGCGTCCGAGGGTATACGGTTTGAGCCGGCACTTCGTAAGCGAAGCCGCCGCACTATTTTGTAATCTTCCTACTTACGGCGCACCGTAATGGGAGAGAGAGAGAGAAAAGGTGAGGAAGAAGAAGAAGTAGAAAAAGATACTGCCGCGAGCGTTTCGTAGACTGAGCGCCGCGAGATCGAGTCAGGCAGGAATGAAGAGCGGGGCAACCGCGGAACTACGCGGGAGGAAGGGTCATCGGGGAAAGGTTAAAGAAGGGGGAAATAGGGGAACAAGGGAAAAGGACAGTGCCAGAAACAAAAGAGGGCAGAGGGCGCGCTTCGTATAATGGCGGAAATGGAGCGCGCGCCTCGTAGCCATTTGTTTTCATTTCGTCTCGTTAATATGTCCGGCGCACGCAATTTGCAAAATTTGCGTATAGGTCGCTGCAGTTCCTCGGGCACTCTTTCTTCCCGCCTAGGGAGCGAGTGGGAGGGAAATGAGGAAGCGCCATATACAGGCCGGCGGTTTCTATCCTTTTTTCTTTTTTTTTGCTTCCGCCCGAGCATGCAGCGGAACAAACGATTCACTCGCCTTTACGGAGCCATTTTCGCGAGGTAAAAAAAAAAAAAAAGGGTGGGGGTGGAGAAACAACCAAAAAAAAACTAAAGTGAGGTGCTGCGGTAGAACGAAAGAAATAACGAAATTCGGAAGAAAGTGAGCTCATCGGCTGCGGCTGCTGCTGCGGCGAACGAGATGTAAAGATTACAGCCGGTGCGGAGTATCGGCACCGAAGAGTGTGCGAGAAGACCGTATTGCAATAAATGTTGGCACGGCCTCTCGCGATCCCCCATACACCTTATAGCGCTACGGACGACTCGGCGAGATAATAACCTCATTTGCAAAAGTGAGCTCACGGGGAACCGCCGCCCTCCGCGAACGCGTGCCCGGGCTTGAGTCGGGGCCGCCAGAACAGGTGGGCCGTGGATAAGAAGTGTTCGACACTGATAGCTTCCATTGCGAGGTTCTACTTGCGCAAAACGTGCGCCATGGCCCTATCCGAATACTCTGTTCGCACGTGGTCTTCGAAGGCCAGGGCCTGCAGGCATCGGGAAATGGGCGCTTTATAATCATGGTGTAGCGCGGCTCGTACGGCGGTGTCGCCTTGTGATAGAGAGTTATATAGCTGAGCGATAAGCGAAGAAACCGCCCATGTCGTGTAACTTGAGTATTTCTTTTAGAAGCAGCCAAACAGCAGCCAAGGTTGTGCGGCATGCACATACCTTACAGTACGATCTTTTTTATTTATTTCTTATTCTTTATGGCGAGAAGTTCTTAGGGCAGGATACCCTGGCTTTGTAGTGGGATAGCTTGTGTCTGGAACCCCAATTTCACCTTCGCTACCGCTGCGAGGGCGCGTCACTGTCCCCATTCCAGAGGTGCATATAAGAGGCTGGCTGATTAGAGTTCATTCTTCTGTACGCGAAATTTAACGTCAGATTGCTTATGGTAGGCTTGTTCTAACGACCGTCCATATCGCCTGAATAATGCATGCAGTTTGTTGCACAAAACTTCCTACATGACCCTATATCAAGTATAGGAGCCATATTCTACATCTTTCCTGTTAATGCTGTTCGTTCACTTGTGCAGTACATCAAGTGCGCCAGCCTGAGTGACTGTTTAGAGCGCTCCTGTGCGTCCTCCCGCGTGTGCTCAGTGCTCCCTCTCTCCCTCTTTTCCTCTTTCCCTTACCCCCAGCGTAGGTAGCAAACCGGACACACGTCGGTGGGCCTCCCTGCCTTTCCTCTCTTTCTTTCTCTCTCCCTCTCTGTTGCATATCTTGACGCTTTATTCGAAGCACGAGTTGGAGCTGGAGCTTAGAGGCAGCTTCAGTACACCACTTACGAAAAGGCGCACTACCTTCATTATTCAAATATTATTGCGAAATACGCGAGAATGGACGATGATAAATCTTAGCCAGCCTTCAGCGGGATCTCCGATGTCTGTGGCTCAATGTTCCCGCCGAAGAGGGCACCTGCCGTCTTCTGCAATGGTCTCTCCTGACGAAACCCCGACATGTTATATGTGACGCCGAGTCCGAACGTCCCGACAAGATGCCACTGCCGAGACGAAACGCTTCTCCAGCCGTCACCGGAGGCGGCGGCGGGGCGTCCGCGTTGAAACCTTAAAGCCCTCGACGGTTGCGCAATCCTCGCAATCTCTCCCGGTATTGCCTCACAGTGGGCCGCAGCCTATACGAGTTACTGCATCTTTCCGGAAAGAGCCAGCTCACCGCGTCGCCCGTTTTGTTGTATGCTTGCGGCAAGCTTTTTTCCCCGCCGTGTTCTTGAATCACTTTCTTTTCTCCCTACTCCCTTCATTTTGCTTCTTATTCTATCCGCTAGGGGGAGCAGTACACGCCCCGGACTCCCGCTTCTTGGCGTTCGGTTCCCGCCTCTTCTCGTTCGGGCGTCGGGCTCTTATTTGAAGTCTGCTGCCGCGGCGATCCACGCGTGCGCGAGCTCGCCATATTAGGCCCGGCCTCCTTTCCAAGCCTTTTTCTCCCCGTTCCGCACTATACGTACCAGGTATAAATATAAATATACGCGCGCGTGTATATATACGTATAAAAGCAGATATATGTGCGCAGAATTCCGATAAATAAAAGAAAGGGTGTGTGGGTTGCTCTCTCTTTACAGCCTGTCGGACGGCGCGGCCAGGCTCGACTCGGCTCGGTTTCGGCTTCCGTTGTCTTATAACTCAGGCCTCGTCCTTTGTTACCCTGAAATACGGTTCCTGGGTGCAACTTCTCCATCTCACCTGTGGCCAGTGGAGCGTGCGAAGCCAGTCTATAAGGCAGCGCTTTTTATACGGAAGCTGGCTCGCGTCTTGCCGCCTCGCCGGAGAGGCTCCCCCCACCCAAGCCTTTTTCGAACGCCTCCCTTTTTGCCTTCTCGCCCGCATGCACCGGCTTCACTTATACCTGCACTGCAGTCTTGCACACTGCGCTTTGCCTTACGCTACGCGCCTTCGGCAGGTGTTCTTCCTTTTTACTTTTTTTTCTTATTTTCCTTCCTCGATTTTCCTCTCTTATCGGCCCCCTTAACTTCTTGCAGGTCTATACGGCTCTTGACGCTACGCAGGTGCCGTTATTGCAAACAAGAAAGAAAGCGCTTGTAAGCACACACTCTATGTGAGGCGTCACTCCATACCTGCTATTACGTGAATTTCTTTCTAGCATTTATTGCTCTTCTCTCTAAGGGTGTCTGCATGGAATACGGTCAGAGATTCAGCGATGCGAATATGCAGGAGCTGAAGGGAACATGGGCGCGAACTTACTCCGGATTTCTTGTTTCACTGTCAAGACAGGGCAGTACATCTTAGATGACTTGGACTTCACTCCTTCGGAAGGAGTTAGGTTCACTTTCTGGGAGTTTACTATTGGAGTTGTATGAGGAGACAAAGAAATTACGTCTTGCAAGACCACCGATCTTTACGTCCTAACGTGACCTCCCCCAATATATATATATATATATATATATATATATATATACTCGGGTTTTACGGTGAAAAATCATTATCTAGTTATGAGTACGCCGTAGCGTGGGACTCTGGAAATTTCGACCACCTGGGGATCGTTAACACGCACCCAATGCACGGCACGCCGGCGTTCCGTGCATTTCACCCCCATTTAAAAGCGGCGGCCGCCGCCGGGATTTGATCGCACGACCTAGTGCTTAGCAGAGCAACGCCACAGAGCAAAACCACCCCGGCGGGTCTCTTTGCCGGTGACTGCTTTCACCGAATCGCTCTTGCGTATATAAGACATGCTCGCTGTATCGAAAGCGCGACGGGAACCTTAGCAACTGTCGTCGCCGAATAGGTATGGCGAATCTGGCCCGTCATGATTCGATCGCACGCAAGCACCACCAATGCTGCACCGCAATCTCGAATTCACTCAAGAACGGTCAACCTGCTAGAGAGAAAACGCGACGACGACGCACGCGCAAATGGTGAATGGGCTTAAGCCGTCTGGGGTGGTCAGGTGACTCGATAGCCACCGACGGTGCTCGCCGCTGTCCGTCGTCGCCCAATGAACAGTCTTACTCGGCCGGTTCTACATTTCTGTCCGCGCTGCTGTCTCGGTACCGTCACTTTCTCGCGACAGTGTATATTTATATCGAAAACCATAGCCAGTGCTTTTACGCCAAGTTAGGGCAGCGGAAGCGGCCGTCGAAGAAAAACGAAAGAATGTATCTGGATTGTCGCAGTTATCCAGTCAATGAATTAACGAATTAATTAATGAACGAATGGATAATTTGACTTCGGAAAGTATGGCTGATGGCCTAACTGGAGAAAGGAGTGGTGGATTAGTGAACGTGAGAAAAAGATTGGCACTGCGGGCCCGGTAGCAAGAATATCCTCGTATAAGATGAACCCCGCTCTCCCGTGTGCACCGTGGCAGCTCCAGCACCATTTTCGTGCTTTCGTTGCTTCTGGGAGCGATACATTTCCTATAGGATTTGACGGTCACGCCCTCCAACGCAGAGACATGCGCAGCTAGCTTCGCGAAGCTAGGCAGAGTCAAAAGAGGTGATGGAGGTGCACGGGCTAATTTTTTCAGCCCGGGCCCGGCCCGGACCCGTTTTTACGTTGGGCTGCCCGCCCGAGCCCGACCAGATGTTTTATGGCAATACCCGGGCCCGGCCCGGGCCCGAAAATAATCTACCGTACCTGCCCGGCCCGCCACCCCTTTACCTCAGGCCCGTGCCCGGCCCGAGCCCGGCTCGAAACCGGCCCGAGAGACATGTTTTTCAGAGTCGAGACGCACGAGAATAACTCGCTGCACGTTACACGCACACCACCAGAAAGTCCGAGCCCGGCCCGAGCCCGTGAAAAAACTGCTCTACCCGGCCCGGCCCGGCCCGGCCCGCGGGCCGTGCCGGGCTCGGGCTTTCGGGTAAGCCCGAGCCCGTGTAGTGCTCTAGTTGGAGGTTGGGTGCAGCGTTTTCGTCCCTGCAATACAGGCAGGATCTTTGATTTCGGGGTGGTCTTGGGGATCTTGGGAAAACCACTCACCGAGCTGCCCCCGGAACAACGCTGTCGCCGAAAGTGCCATGGTCCAACAGGGATGTGCTGTCCGACTCCGATATGTAGATGGCGTGAAGCGTGTCCAGCATACCTAAAGCCCACTCACTTTATCAGAGACTTGCAAAAAAAAATGTGAAGAGCTCCCGGTACACCTCTAATACCGGCTATAGCTACAAATGAGAACGACGCAGCATTCCGGTGGCGGTGTAAACGCTGGTGCTAGAGGCTGAATAGGCGACTGCGACTGCATGCAATAAACGCGGAGTTTGCGATGTCGTTATGTTGAAGATCGATTGGATCTCTTGGAGGCCATCCAAAATTTGACGTGATCGACGCAGACGACGACAACAACAACAAACATTTTTTTCAGTCCTTCCGCTTGTCTTAATGCTCTAGTGGTGCCAGCAGCCTTTTGTGCTCTAGCAACTCGGCTACATCAGGGACGTACGTGCGCGGCGCAGCCTCAAAGAGTAGCGTGATGCATGAATTGCACGACGTCAACATCAATTAGCAAGTAGTAATATTGTTCTTCATAACTTGAAAAAAAAAACTATCACATGACTGTGGTAGTACCAATAATAATTGCTTATCTTGAAGAAACCCCTTTTCATTACTTATTACATCACGTAAAGAACTAAGAGGTGGCGAGTGGACACAAGTGGCATTAGCAGCGTTTTCTGCCCCATGAAATTAAAAAAAAGAAAAAAGTATATCAAGAATAATATGTCGACCACGTCGCTGCCTTGGCGATAACGTATATATATGTAAACGGGGTCGAAAACGACTTCAACGATTTTTCACCAATTTTAGCAATTTGTCATTACTCGGTGTACTTAAGTGGCTTTGATGCCTTCTGATCAGCAAATTTCCATTATGTTTTTTTAAATTATTAAATTAATTTTTAATTTTCGTGGCCCTACCGAGGTATCCTGTGGCCTAGAATGTTCCATGTACTCTGTACATGAAACATACATACATCGCATTTTGACCATGATAAAGTGAGGTTATCACAGGGCTTATAAAGTAGACCCGCCTGTAACAACCAGTTGAGAATGCTTTCAAGATGCATTCCGTCCGTTTGCTGCGTAGTTGCATGGCAGAGCGCTTGCCAGAGCGCTTGGTAACCATGCATCCTGCTGGATGCATGCAAATGTGTATAGATGTGCAACTGTGTGGATGCATGTAACTGTGTAGAAAACATGTAGGGAAAGCCGTGGCGTATAACTACAGAAGCTGATGCTCCTCAAGTACATTTTTTTTTCATTTTCTTGCGGTTATATTTACTTCCCCGTACACAGAATAAAAGAAATATATTCATTTACTTTTTAATTCTTGCTCCTTACACCGAAAGTTTAGTTTACCAACATTCGCTATAAACAAATGCACAATCTTGGGCAAGTTACTTATAAAATCGGAAATAAAATATTTCTGACGATTACAGAAACAAGACAGAACGCAAATATAAGTGTCGAGCCTGTTTTCAGGCTGATTCTTTCTACAAAACGGCCTAAACTTCCTCTGCCGCACAGAAATCGGACAAAAATAAAAGACGAACTATTCATCGCTCCACTGTTAGCTATAGGGGAACATTAAAAAAAGAAATGCGGCCGGGGTGGAGGAGGTCAGAGGGGGGGGGGGGGGGGGGCAATAACACAGGAGTTGACAAATCCAAGCAAAAATGGGGTTTGAGCCAGGTCACCGGTATAAGTCAGGCGCAAAGCGTAAGCACACCTTGTGTAGCAATATCAAAAGTGGCGTTGAAATTCAAGGCGGCCGAGTAGGCGTGTCAGGTGAGAGCGGCCAGCGAAATTAACCACTAACCATGCAGGAGGCAACAGCATAAGCCGCGGGGTGGATTTAACTTTCGTTGAAGAGCCACGCTTTCTGCTGCCCCTATTATAGGCCTGAGACACTCTGGAAACGCCCGATTGGGCAGAAGCACGCACACCAGACCTTCGCTTTTGCTGTCACGGATAAGAACACCTCCTTTATTCTGCAGCTTTCGAGGGCGCGGCTTTCAGCGTATGACTCTCGTGGATGGTCCGTCGATATACCATAGGTCAGGCAGCATTATTAGAGGCGTGTCCACATGGCTTTCCTTTGTTTTGATGAAGATGTGGTAGGGAGGCAGCGAAACTAGCATTCTTCCAGTTGCTGTTTCCACAATGTTATCGCTGTGACGCCGGGACTTGTGTTTGTTGTAATTCTTGTGGCGATTTGAATATGACGACAACAACAACAACAAGAGATTTCAGAGGGGACGGGTAGGCGGGAAAAGCTGGAGGGGGGGAAGGAGGGAACAGGAAACGTATTTGCAGGTGGAAAGTTGAGAGAGAGAGAGAGAGAGAGAATAAACTTTAATCGAAAGAGCACGCGAGCGTAGATAGCTCCTCCGCTCTGCAGTGGGTGGTCCCCTCAGTCCAGGAGTCCAGCGGCCTTAGCTGCCCTTCTCGCTCGGTTGACCAGGTTGAGCTGGTCCGTCGAGTCAGGAGCTGGACAGCGCTGCCTCCCATTGCCGTGTGGTGGGGTGTGTTATGGGTGTGAGCTGTGGTGTGTTTGCGCAAGCCCATACCATGTGGTAAAGCGTTGCACATTGATCGCAGTGTTGACATTTATAGGAATACAGCGCAGCATTTTTATATTAGTGTATGGCGTGGTAAAGACTCAAATGTAGATATGTGTTTGTTTGGAGTTTTCGCCATATTACGGCTTCCTCTCGCGTCAGAGCATTATGCGGTGGGTGTAGTGTTCTTCGTGAAAGGCGATAGTGTTGTGGGATGTGCGTGTAGGTTAATGGCATGGACTATGGTTGGAACTGCTTGGCGCGGTCATGTCGCGGCTCCCGGTGTGCATGCGCTCGGGCGTAGGCGTGTGCCTGCTGATTGCCGCGTAAGGACTCATGCCCCGGAGTCCACACGATTTGTATGTATGGTGGCAGCTGGTGCGCTCCATTCAGAATGCGTTGTGCGGCCCTGGAAATTTTGGCCCTGGAATAATTTCTGCATGCCGTCTGAGAGTCCGTCAGAACTATGATGCAATCCCAGTGCGGTCTCGTCGTGATGGCTAACGCTATCGCTAGTTCCTCTGCCTCCGCAGCGCTCACTCTGGAAACCGACAACGCATTTATTTCGGTCCCGTGATTATCGACTACGCTGGTGACGAATGCGGTGCTTCTTGCGGTGCTGGCCGCGTCTACGTACAAGACATTGGGGTGGTTTCCATACTTTCTCGCGAGCGCCTGCGCTCGGGCGTGTCTCCGTCCGATGTGGAAGTTTGGGTGCATGTTCCTGGGAATCGGTGAGACGTGCATAGTTTCTTGTATTCGTGTTGGGATTTTGGTCAGTCCGTTGGATTCACAGCTCGAGCCCAGTTCGTTCTTCCTCCTCTTTTCTCGAGTGATGGCGCCCGCGCGCCTCGTTCAAACAACCAAATCCAACACGCGTGTAGCATAATCCCCCGGCTGGCAGAAGCGACGTCTCGGAATGTCTAAATGTCATCACTGGGAGGGTGATACTGCTTCAGTCGTGTAACGTGCACAATATCACTGGACTGGGCGATCTCGTAGGTGACGGGAGTCACGGTACGAAGCACTCGGTATGGGCCTGTGTAGAGAGACAGCAGTTTTTCTGACAGGCCGACCTGACACGACGGAGACCATAGAAGCACCAAAGAACCAGGCGGGAAGTGCACGTCTCGGTGTCGCCGGTCGTACAAACGCCTTCGACTCTCTTGGGGGTTCAGAAGGCGGTCACGGGCAATTTCCCTTGGGTGGGCAGCGCGGGAGATGGCGTCAAGTGTATATTCACTGGTCGGTGCCGCGTGAACAGGTAGGGTTGCGTCGAGGGGCAGTGCTGGTTCTCAGCCAAACAGAAGAAAAACTGGGGAATAACCGGCTGTGTCGTGGCGCGAGGAATTATAAGCAAACGTGACAAACGGTAGAGCGAGGTCCCAGTCGATGTGGTCTGAAGAGACATGCTTCGCGATCATGTCTGTGAGAGTGCGATTCAGACGCTCCGTGAGGTTGTTTGCGGATGGTATGACGGGGATAGCTTGCCTCGTTGAACAGGACTGCAGGATGTCTGCGATAACTTCTGATAGGAATGTCCGGCCACGGTCTGTGAGAAGTTGTCGTGGAGCTCCATGTAATAAAATCGCGTCGCGTAGGCGAAAATCGGTGACATCTGCGGCGCAGCCTGTAGCAAGCGCTCGGGTGATGGCGTAGCGCGTGGCGTAATCCGTGGCCACAGCAATCCACCTGTTCCCAGAGGTAGATAGAGGAAAAGGGCCAAGTAAGTCCAAACCAACCCGAAAGAATGGCTCCGCGGGAATATCGAGTGGTTGAAGGAACCCGGCAGGGAGCGTCGATGGTGTCTTGAGTCGCTGGCATTTCTCACACGCTGCTACGTATCTTCGAACGGAGCGAGCAAGCCCTGGCCAAAAGAAGCGTCGGCGGATCCGGTCGTATAGAGTAATGCTGGGCAGTCGGGGTGAACGTTGTGGCAGTAGAGTACGCCATATTGAAGTATGAATCAGCGGAGGGTACTGTCGGCATGTGACGATTCCAAGCGTTCAATGATGATACGCAAGGACGGTTCACCGCGCTGCTCGTCGTCGACATGGAGCAGGGGAACAACAGAGAGAACACAGGCGTCGCTGTCAGTATCAGATGTAGTGGTCGGGTCTTCGACTGGGTAGCGACACTAGCGAGAGAGGCAGTCTGCGTCCTGGTGTTGGCGTCCCGATTTGTAATTCACTGTGTAGGGATATTCTTGTAGTCGGAGGGCCCAATTAACGACCGAGCCGGTCAGTATATAGGATCCTTGAACGACGAAAGTCAACAGAGCGCATGATGGTCTGTGATTACTGAGAACTTGTCATATACTCGTAAATATGGGTGAAACTTTGAAATAGCCCAGACGAGAGCAAGACATTCGTGCTCGGTAATCGAATAGTAGCGCTCTGCAGTTGTCAGGAGCTGGCTAGCGTAAGCTATAACACGGTCGTGTCCATATGTTGGCGTTGCGCTAAGACGGCGCCGATCCCATAACCACTGGCATCGGTTCGGACTGTAGGTGCGGACGGATCAAAGTAGGCCGAAGACAGGTGGATTGGTGAGCATCGGGATAAGGCGTGAAAGCGCGGTAGTATGAGGTGAGCCCCACGTAAAAGGCACGTCTTTCTTCAGAAGCTCAGTGAGTGGTCGAGCGATTGCTGAGAAATTTTTAACGAACCGTCTCACATAAGAACAGAGACCCACAAAACTTCTGACGTCTTTGACAGACTGGGGTACAGGAAAAGCCGTTACTGCTCGAACCTTCTCCGGGTCGGGTTGTACGCCGGAAGCGGAAGCATCGACGAGATGGTCTAGCACTGTAATCTGTCGGCGCCCGAAGTGGCACTTAGATGAGTTTAATTGGAGCCCAGCCTTGCGGAAGACGTCAAGGATACCTGCGAAGCGCTCAAGGTGCGTCTGAAATGTAGAAGAAAACACGAGGACGTCGTCGTTGGTCATGATTCCAGACACGAGGAATAAAAGAAGCTACACTTTCTATTGCTGATTTGATGGACACGAAGGTGGAAAATTAAAATTAGGCAGTGTTACTATTGTAACGGGTAATTGTGTTACTTAGGGTGGTGTTCGTTATAAAGAAATAACCTGTTCTGTGAAGGATATGTTATTAATAAGTTTCAGTATATTCTAAAGAAAGGGCAGAATACGCCAGAAGATCTTGCTCTAAGCACCAATGCGGTCACGACGTATTTTCTTTTTATCATGAAAATTCAAGTATATCCAAGTATTCGCACACAGAAAACTGCTCCTCAGCGGCACGTTAGCAAAGCGGCCGCAACACAGCTTGCTATACTGCAGGGGCGGGCCGGTTGTGGTGACGTCGCAGAAGGTTGCACAGACCTTCAGCTAGTTTAGGCGACATTGGACAAGCGAGCAGAGCACATCGTTCAGCGTCGAAGGATGGACAGTGGCACAGAATGTGCTCTATGGTCTTTCCACACCCACACAAATTGCGCGCGGTACTTGGTACCATTGGCCATTCCTATAGGAATGAATAGGCATTCCTAAAATGCGACGCCATGCCGAGTGCGACGCAAGAAAGTTGTTTCGCCGCAGGAGAGCCCGGGTGGCAGGTGAAGTCACGAGCGAGTGTCGAGAGAATACAAGCGGGAAGTGGTGAAATCCGGTTCATTCTATTGTAGAAGTGTGATGTTGCGGGGAAGTGATTGAAGCTTTCGAGAGCGGAAGGAATAGGCACCAGCAGATCTTGTAAATGTGCCCCGCGCTCAGCTTCTTCTGCGATGTCGTTGCAAAGGGTTCCGCTGTGGCGCGCCAACCATTTAAATAGAATGTCCCGTGCCTTCTAGAGGGCTTGTAGGTGAGCGTGCCGCATTGCGTACACTATAGCTGCTCTCGCGTGAACAATGACGTTGGGCTAACTGCCGAGTCTTTACCTGCAAACTGCATTCGCCTTGACCGGGTTCATCTTAACGGGAGTCTACGGTATACTTCAAGATCCGTGATGTCACACTCACATACCGGTGCTGAAGTTTCTACGCGAAATAATAGTAGTAAAAACGTTTCCTCTTCACTTTCTCAAGAAATAAACGTATATATTCTGCTGCATGAATTCAAGTATATCCAAGTATTCGCAAACAGAAAACTGCTCTTCAGCGGCACGTTAGCAAAGCAGCCGCAACACAGCTTGCTATAAAGGTTTTGAAGGTATACTTGCATTTCCGAATTATTTTAATGTCTGTGTTATATAGAGCCCCTCCGTAAATCATTAGGTACATTTTTTTCAGTGCGTGCAGTTGATTTCTACCAGGGTTGCTCTTACCAGCAATGGTGGAATTAGTTCTGAGCACAGGGGGCGCACCGAAGCCCCTTGGTAAATCTGCCTGCCGGCTGATGCATCGTGTCCTGCCATAATACGTTCGAACACCGCTCACGGTGCATACGCGGCAAACATGAAGGTTGACTTTCTGCAAACTAATTCTTTCTCTTAACTGATACTACGCGACAGTCGCGCATAGTATATCGATGGTATTACACTGTCATGCGAGGCACTCTGTCGCGGCTGTGTCCAGTTGCGGCTGTGTCCAACGACCACTTTAACCACTTACAGATCTCAATGACGGCCCGGTCACTTAGCGGGACCGCCGGTATAGCGCAGTGCAATAATCAAAGGGTGTTGTTTAGAGGTGGTGTTTCAAGACTCTGTACGTGTTCTCGTCATTAGGTCTACACGAGCTGAGTGCAGTTGAGTTGATGAACGTCTTTGTTAGCCCTTTAATGTGGCTACTTTGGTATTGGTGCATCTGCAAGGTCAGTTTTAAGATCAAATCGTTGGTGTGTATGAGCTCTGGCGGACCACCGTTCGAGTTGCATAAACTGCGCTACTGCTTTCGTAAGAGAGCTCCACCAACGGAAGGAGCTTATATTGAGGGACGACCCACTACTCAAAACTACATCGCCGCGGTGTCGCAGGGACGGCAGGCGAATGTGCATGAATTACAGGAAATGTAATTTCTTTTCCGTATCGTTTTTAAAGATGAGGTGAAGCAAAACTTGCTCGAATCGTATATGCCTTATGTTCCAGGACATTTCTACCTGCTCAGTGGATTTTCTGACGCGTTCTTGACGCTATACGAATTTGCCGGCTGTAGTTAATAAATTAAATGCACAGAGTATCAGGCAGGGCATAATGCTGGGCGGAATGCTGCGTGACACATCTAGCAGCAAAAAAAAAAAAAGAAATAAAGAAAAACAAAAGGGGCCAAGATGACCGCAATGAGCTTTGCTCGACGTAAAAATTATCGTACAGTTAGTGCATAACATATTATACGCGTTGAATTCAAACCTGTCTTCTTGCGGTGCATGACATCTCCGTCAGCCAATCTTGATGCCCCCCTTCCTAATGACACCTGACTAAATTCCATATCCGCCGACCGTATTTGCGTGTTGTATGGGGTATACAAAGCGCTTTAAGCGGTTCGCCAAGCCCGTCGCTGCTGCTGTCATTGGGTTCCTTCATATTTTAGCCTTCCCAGTAATCTGACGCGAATATGACAACCCCGGGTTAAAAGAAAATACAGATACGGCGTGTTTCACGGTTATTATTAAAAAACAGGATCGTAGGCTCACCCACATTCAAGCCGTCATATCCCCCCCCTTTCAATATAGGCGGTTAAGGATTTGTCATCCTGCGTGTCAGCGGTCGTAAATCAGCACCTGTCTTCTATGTCATCGTCCTTTTTTTTTTTTTGACCTAGGGAATTGAGAATACGTTAAAGCTATTTCGAAAACTTTCCGGAGTTCGATTTTGGTGGCTCTTGCTAATCATCACTGTTGCCTTCTTTCTTTTTTATAACAGAGCTCATGCCCTGCGAGAGATATGACACCTGGCGCCAAGATCAAACCTGTCAAAGAAAGGAAAAGATGGATATAATGCGGTGAGTGACGTCACCGGAGCACCCCTTTCGGTTTTTGCACGTTTCACTCCCCCCCCCCCCCCCTTTTTTTTTTATGCTCCCGTTTTGGACCCGACGAGACCCATACACGTGGCATTCTTGAGCCTTTTGGGTGTGTTTCTTTATCTTCTTTTTTCCTTCTTCAGTGCGATTATTCTTTTAAACACAGCCTTTTTCTTGCATGCATTGAGCCTCGACATATCGCGAGCCATGTATGCGCTATTGCTTTTTAAGTCCTCCATTCTCGTCCCTCTGAATATGAAGATGTCGAAGGCCCGGCGTTTTAGGCCCTTTCTGGCTCTTGAGCTTGAGAAGTCAAAGGCCACCTCACACGACGTCGTTCAATGTTTGTTTTCATCTTTTTATTTCTACGCCGATATGGTATGCATGTTGGATCAGATAGTTTTCTGTCGTTCTCGCTGAGTGATTTTTGATCCGATATGGATTTCAAGCGTGCAAGGTGTGAAGACTGCGAACTTTCGTACTTTCGTTTCCTCACTCACTTTTTTCAAAGTGCCGTTAAGTTAGACTCAAGATCGCTTCAGAAGCTCTAGCTGCCTGCCTTCAAAATGGCATCGCATCAGCGCGTGCCTTTATAAATATATATTTCCGCAGACAGTACAGGTTCCAGTGTAGCAGAAAAAAAAGAAGAAAAAAAAAACTGTACTCAGGAGTGCTTCACAGACACGTGTTCACGAATAAATGCAGCAGCACAACACTTAAATGTTCATATTCTTTTCTCTGGGAACATTGATTGCTGAAGTAAACGCAGCATTTGTCTTCTCCGCAGTTGAGAAATGACAAAGCGAACAGCGCGAACCCTAATATGTGCTTTGGGTATACCAACAGGTGTTATCACTCTCAGAGAACCATTTCTTCTGAATAGTTGCCTGACAAGTGGTTGCCTGGATTGCGATGGCGGAAAAAAATTTCGGTATAGAAACCATCGGTAATTATTGTCAAAGACAGCGTTAGGGTTCTCAAAATTCGCTGGCAATCCGTTGAGTGGAATTCTTATAAAGAGATATTTAAAAAAATCGACCTGTATTAGTATTAAAAAAGCACACACACACAAAAATAAAACACTTTTACCGTGGGAAGATGCTCGGTAAAACAGAAAACACGCAAATGCAGTTCCCTTGAAGTTCCCGCACCAGGTCGTCCTGACGTCATAGATTCTGAAAGGGTCTGATCGAGGCTAGTTAATCTTTTATCTGTAAAGATGGACTGGATTGTGTTCCAAAGCAGCCAGAGACTGAAGTTAGCAAGTTTCGAGAACATTCACTGAAACATAACGTCTAAAAAATAATTTGAAATTTGTCACGGCACACTGAGGTGCTGGCGCTGGGGTTGATTTCCTTCTTTTTTTCTTGTTTCAAAAAAAAAAAAAGATGGTGGAGAGGGAGAGATAGAGAGAGAGGGAGGTTTAATGATAGGAAAGGTGAAGATGACTGCCTGAGAATTTTGTCTCTTGTCTGCTACTCCACAACTGGAGTAAAAGGTTAGGGAGCGACAATAAAAAGAAGGGGGAGGAATGAAGTGACCATGCAATACTGCAGTGAATTTTAGGGGTCAGTCTGATGTGTGGTATATGCACACCGTCTACAGTTCCTACAGACGCAGCACACATGCTGTCTTCGGCCTGTTACTGCCTAACAGTGTTATACGGCGTCCGTAACTCCGTACGCGAATGTGTCTTACATGTGGCTCGAACGACCTCTAACGGGGTTTCGATGCTAAAAAAAAGTGACACTTTGGCTTTCTTTTCTCTCCTGATAATTCTCCCAATTATCCTAATTTCTCTCGTACTTTTCTCGCCTTTTCTCTCATTTTCTCTCCAACCTATTACCGTTCAATTAGCGAGAATAGAGTTTCAAAATACTTTGTTTATTGTATGGAGTATTTTATTGCAATAGCAATTATATGGACACTCCAAGTGGATTTCTGCCGTCGCCGTCGTCGTCGTCGTCGTCGTGGTGCTCCATATAAAGTCCAAGGGCAATAAAATCGTCGCCACGCGCCGTATGCTGTATGTGCGAGTGAAAGCGAGCGAGGGACGCGCGCTTTCACGGAGAGCGAACGCATGGTGGAGAGCAAACGCGATGTGTTCCGTCGTGCGAAGGGCCGTGGGGGGATGGGATGGAGGGAGGGAGGGGAGGCGATGTTTAGCTGCGGCACCAAATGCGTGCCTTGCGACCAGGCGCAAGGGAAACTGGTGACTCAATCTCCCACGCAAAAGGAGGAAAGCGGGAAAGGCAGCGCAGGAGGGAGGGGTTGCAGCTTCTACTCTGCCAGCAAATGCGTGCTTGTACATTGCACTGCTGCGGGCTGTCGCGCGCACCGTATGTTGAAAGCAATCTCCACATAGCTCTTACCTTTGTATGCGCTGTGCTTTCGCCGTTCAGTTTCCGTTGAAGCGACAGACCGCACGAATTTCGCTCGCTGCTGCAACCGCGCTTGCTCACACCAGCGTTTTGACAGTGGCTATCTGTGGTCATCGAGTGTGATCTATTTATGTTTGCTTGTGCGCGCAGACACCATGCTTGTTAATTCAGTTACTAAGCGAATGTTTCCAAGTTTTTACTGTTTCTCTTTAGTGGTCCTTTTAAACCATCTCTGTAGTGCGAAACAAGGACAAGCCTACACGTCGAGTTCTGCAAAAGAAGGAACGTTAGTAAAAACAAACGCCTGCGAAAATAACCATTTACTCTTGCACCGTAACTCTCGAAATCGCAGTGCTCCGCAGAATAGACCTAGGTGCTCTTCATGTTGATGTTAAATAATGTTTCAAGCTTCAGTTCTACCACCGCATTTTATTGTTCCTTTCTTTTCCTTTTCCTTTTTTTTTTCTGAAATTAGAGTGGTCATGGTGGTGTTGCTATAAGTACACGAGAATTTAGGCCAGAGACAACTCGAGTTTGTTGGCTCTACAGGGAAGAAAGCGGTCGAAATTACTCCGGAGTCCTCTATTATAATGAGTTCCTCACAGACCGTGATGTGGCTTTGGGACTCAATAAATCAAAGTGAAACCAAGAAGTCAATCACGGAGGGTTCATGAAAGTATAACTTTGCAAAGACTGAAACGAAATAATAAAAAAGCAAGCAAACTGTAGTCTGTATATTTTGTTTATCGTTTTTTTTCTTGTTGATAGCTTACTATGCGCGTAATAGTTGCAATAGGAGCATTTTACTTATGACTAATACTGCCTTCCAACGAATGTAAACATTGACCTATTTTCTACGGGCTATCAGGAGTCGTCGATTGTGGGTTTATTCAAAATAAACGCATTAAAAAATCACATTGATGTTGATATGAGCAATAAAGGCGTCAAACGCGTTAAAAGAATAAGAAGAAAATGAATAAGAGATGTCCATCCAGCATCGAAAGAAGTCAAAAGCTCACGCAGCTTAAGCTTCTCTTCCCAGAGCTTCTTATTTCCGATCGCGCTTTTCTTTCGAATGCCCTACCATTTCGAACGTGCGTATAGTACAACGAAGCAATGGCTTCGCGGTTACTACAAACTGCACCCGAACGAAAACAAAACAAAAAATAAAATAAAAATTAAGACGATACAAAATTCAAAACTGTGTACCATTTCTGTATCTTATGCATGAACATGTGCGAGGGAACGCGCGCGACGAGCGAACGAGAGAGCCTCGATCGCTTCAAGAAATGTCGCAAGTCAAGGGAGCGAGAGTCACCGGTAACACTTCGAGAGCTAACCGCGCAGCCGTCGCAGGAAGTTACCGTCTCTTTCTTTCAAGCGTTCGATAAGCACATTAGCCGTCCCGCTAAATTCTTTTCTTCTATCGCGCTTTCGTGTGGTGAGTGGGGCTCATTAGTACAGCTTCTCGTTAAGCGCGAAGGCCCCGAGGACGCGCACGGAGACAGAACGGCGCAGCGTGGGAGCTGAAAAGATGGGTCTCGGATCCCACGGGGGTCGGCGGATGGGCCAGGGGTTAAATAATATGCGCTTAATGCACCGTTTACATAATTTGACGTTATTGCTAATGCCGAAAAAGAAATGCAGGCAGCTCATATTATTACTTTATTTTCCAGTGCAGGAGTATAAAAATGAATGCACGAATGAATGAATGAATGAATGAATGAATGAATGAATGAATGAATGAATGAATGAATGAATGAATGAATGAATGAATGAATGAATGAGCACAGTGACTCGCCGCAGGACTCCCAAAGACGTTATATTGCTCGCTTTTTTTTTAAACTCATGCGCGCAAGCTTCTAGTGCTCCTTAATTACACTTGTTAAGCCTTTGTTGCGTAAAAATGTGCCACCATATAATTTAGTATAAGTACATTAACCAAAGCTCCTGATCCGAACGGGGCGTTCGGATCAAGAGCTTCGGATAATCTTCGGTTAGTGAAAAGCTTGGATTGAAAATGCTGCTTCTGGTAGACGCGTCGGATCTTTTTTTTTTTCACACCAGATAATGGCGAATAAACATAAATGCAAAAGAAAAAGAATTCATGATAGGCAGTCGGCCTCTATAATCTGTGCAAGAGTACGTTTATCAAGGTCAATTAATCGCAGGAGACCCTGATCATGAGAAGGACATTTCCAGAAAAATAAAAATGGGTTGGAGAGCCTACAGCAGGCGTTAAAAAAATCATGACTGGCAGCTTACCACTGTCGTTGAAAAGAAAACTATACAATCGTTGCATTCTACCGGTACTCACAAATGGAGCAGCAAGTTGGAGGTTAACAAAGAAGCTTGAGAAGAACTGAAGGACCGCGCAAAGAGCGATGGAACCAAAAATGTGGGGCGTAATGTTAAGAAATAGGAAGAGAGCGGTTTGGATCAGACAGAAAACGGGGATATAGCCGATATTCTAGTTGACATTAGGAGAAAAAAAATAAAGCTGGGCAGGCCATGTAATGCGTAGGGTAGATAATCGGTGGACCATTAGAGTTACAGAATGGGTGCGAAGGGAAGGGAAGCGCAGTCGAGGACAGCAGAAAATTAGATGGAATTAGCAAATTTATAGGCATAACTTATAATTATCTAGCGCAAGCTAGGGGTAATTGGAAATCGCTGGTATAGAGGCTTTCGTCCTGCAATGGACATAAAATAGGCTGATGACGACGACGATGATGATAATGATGAATGCTAAAGAAAAAATACGCAACGAGTACAAAGGTGACAAAGGAAGTAGTACAGCGGCGAGGATCACCTAAGCTGCATGCAATAAAATACTACACTTAGTCCGGTTCTCTAAGCTAGCGGGATGCAAAGTTTTTGAAGACGCTGTACGAACGACGTCGAAAGTATTAGCTCTAAATATTGCTAGATAGTCCCTCATGGGATACATTTGCATACACAAGCCTCCCGGTGAAAGTAGGTTTCATAGGCCTACAAGTCACAGGTTCTCGTTGAAATGTATCGAGAAAGATATCCAAAAGACTGAGAAGAAAGGTAACCGAGTGGCCTAATTTTTATTAGTCACAGCCACACTAAAGAAACAGGCAGTGAAGCCAAGGAACGCATAGAGGAAATTAAGTGCGCATTTAATTTTTTTAAATTGGCTGCGGCTTAACTCAGTTATGCCTGGGTGTGTGTAGCGGTTACTGTTACTGTTACTGTACGGTTAATGTTATTGTTTAGCTTGGTTCTGTCTACGGTTACACATTTATCGTTTAGCTTCGTACGTCAGAGTGCTTAGGTTTGGTTGATACCTCTCGTTAAGTTATGGTTACATTAAAGACTAGACATTTGTAAAGTGTAACGCATTTATTTTGAAAGTCTTCATCTTGTTATTTCTCAATTGCCACAAAGACGGCCCGATGGTCGGTGAGGCGGGAGGATAAGGGGTTGTCGTCCAGTGACTTGAACACGTTTCGGGTGCTATCCTCATCTGAATCCACCCGCCTGGCCGCTTCGTACTTACGGCACTTCTTGAGGCGTGCGGCTCGTTCTTCCCCTTCTCCTCGGCTCACTGCCTCCTCTTTGTTTCGTTCCGACGATGAAGCCTGGCTTCTTTCAGTCTCTGCGACTCACTTTCCATATCTACCGACGAATCCCACCGAGCTGCCCCTTCTACGTATACGATGCAACGCCGGCTCCTCCTCTATTGCAACGTGGTTTCACCAGCTCCTCCTCTGACGTCATTCCAGATGGCGCGGTGAGCGGCGCTGACAGCTGCGGTGGTTGCTAGGCAACGGCTCAGCTCGCGGTGCGGCCACCGGCCACAGCGAAACGGCGAGAATACGGCCAATGTAACTCTCGCTACAACAGAGGCAAATGAAAGTGGACGAAATAACTTGAACGGAACCCACATCTCTCGCATTACGCGTGCGAGAGCTGCGAAGTCCGCGCAGCCCTAAACCAGCTAGACGGCAGATCTTTCTTGTTGGGCAAGGTCTTAGGACCATGGTCTCGCATATCGCAGCCACAAAATCACTGCTGCGATTTCTGAAGGCCGTAGCAGCCGGACTAAGCGACCGTTTGGGATATAGCGCTGAGGATTCACTACGCCCGTGACATCCACATTCGACTTTCACTCCTTCTCTTCCTCTTTTCAACCACATTTTTTCCTTCCCCTCCCCTGCAGGGTAGCCAACCCGGCTCAGTCCTGGTTAACATCCTTGCCTTTCATTTATGCTTATCTTTCCCTCTATGTATACCAATTGAGTTACGGTGGCGGCTGTCCTGCCGTCCACTTTCTTGTGTATTTGTGAAGTGTTCTAGGTATGGTCGTGGGAGTATTAGCCAGCACCACTCGTGACAGCAGATGCAGAATATCCATTTGACCGCACACATCGCGTAGGTGCGTGAACTTAGAAGCAGGCAACTGGGGGGTCAGAGTACACACTATAGTATGCTACCTGAAGGCATCAAAGCTACCACAGTCATGACCCTCGCTATGCAATGAACGCGAATAAGGAAGACTTGAAACAAAGCTTAAGAAAGGCTTGACTGAAGCGAGATGTAACTAGCGGAAAACTACACCCGTTGGTTAACGGAACAGATTCTCAGGCCGCATGTAGGAGCTATCAGAGGGCACACCGGATACTTACCGAAATCCGCCGAGAACTCAACGTCAGGTATACCGAGACAATAATTTCGGAGAAGCAGCATCGGAAATGAGGCCACGGTATACAGGCGAAGCTGCGGGTTCATTTCGCTAAATGCGGCGCTATCGCTGGTACTTCAATTGAGATATTAGTGTTCAGTACGATGCTCTCCGAGGCAGTGGGAAGTCGTTGCATTTCGTATAAATGGGCAGCATTGAATGAATTTCGTGTGCCACGAATATGAAACTACAAATCAAAATGAAGCCAACAGTATAGAAAACAGGGAATAGAGAACAAATCGGTGCCTTTGCGTAGACGAGAAATAATTCGCCGCAGACGCCACCAGAAAACAAGAATAATCTTTTGAGGCCATAACAACAGCACCAACAGCAGCAGCACCACCAACAACAAGAACTTTATGATGAGGAAGTATGAACTTGACCCATGCCACTTTGGAGTTGCTTACGTATGTCCCTGAAGTGCCAGTCCCGATCCCAGTAGAGTCAACGTCGTGCGATCAAACAGAATGTCTCGACTGTAGCCTACCCACGTCGACGACCGCTCTACAAGACGCTCGTCGATAAGCGCTTGGTCGTTTTCTCCATAAACAGAATCCGTCGCTTACTTATTAAAGTACACTTGTATGGAAAATGCGTACAGTAGGAGGTGTGCGATAAAAGCAACGACCACGCTGCAATATCTCTACATCATGTTCTCCACAACCAGAATATGTCGCTAGTTTATTAAAGCACACTGACTCGTATAAGTGTGGGCTTATGTGATCATATAGGTACGCCGAGGTGAGTTGTAGTGTTCTCCTGGCAATCAAATAAATGAGAATTTCACGCTAACACCTGCTTCCGGAAATGGAATAGATCGACGAAACCTGTCAAATATGATTCTATACCTTTTATTTTCTTATTTCCCTGAGAAACTGCTTGACTGAACTTCCCGCGCTGTTTTTGCGCATGCGTGCACATACCTTCGTCACCAAGAGGCAATTTTAAATTTTAAAAGGAAAATTTAAAAGAGTAACTTTTCCCACACCACCTCTTTCCTCTTAGGAATGATGCCTCATCAGTTTACGTTGTTCTATAGGATCGATTATAAGACGCGACAACAGTCACTTATAGCAGATCAAACAAAACAAAAACGACTTGAAAACCGGCGGAGACGCATCGAAGCTAAAGCGAGCGAAATAAAAGCGCAATGTCCTCCCGACATCTCTCCTTATTACCTTATTTTTCTGTCTCTTTCTGTTCTTATTATGACTCGAGCCGCTTGCTCACCATTTCCTCCTGCCCGCCCTCACTTCCGCCCACACCAGGAAAGCGCGCTCGGGGCGAGAACTGTCAGCGTGCAGTCCCACGGGCTCGACAGCGATTTGAATCCCAGGGGGCATTGCAGTCGTGATCGATGCTTTGCCGAGCCAGCGAAAAGTGCCCTGCAGAGAACTTTTAGTGGAGACAAATTGAGATTGAAAGCCAGCTGCGCGTCCCAGACGTGTACGACCGGCACGACAGCCATTGCCCGTGCAAATCTTGTTAGCAGTACGTGCGCAGCCAGATTTAACCGTGGCCATCTGACGTCGGTCGCGCGCGCGCGCGCCGCTCCTGACGCTGCCTGCAAGACTATATGGTTTTGCGGTGCCCTCTCGGCTTTGCACAAATACACGCTCGAACGCCTGCGGTCGCGCGCAAGGTGAATTGCCTTTCAAAAACTTTGGGCGTCACTCGCTGCATGTCGTGTTCGCTTTCTTTTTTTCTTTCTGTTTGCGCGGCTCGAAGTTTTGAGTTCTTCGGCGCATAGGCAACTGTCCATCACTAGCCGTGAATGTGCCAAATGACGGCGCACCGCGTAAGTCAGGCAGTTGGGCATAAACACGGGGCCTGTCTCTACGCAGTGCTTAGACGTACGTTGATTGCATAAGCCATTGTGCAGGTTGCAAACATACGGTTGTATAGGCCCACTTTCATTTAGAAAGAACGAAGGTCTCCTTCCCTACACGAACTCTCGTAGTAGGTCTCATGTATGGTTTGAATGGAGTGACCTTCCTTAAGCACCTTTCTTTGCGCATATACTGTTACACTGTGACGCTCTTTGTACTTCAGTGATCAGTGGGTCTGTGGCAGTTTGTTTTACTGAGCACCGGTTTCAATGGGCTTCTTTGTGCGGGAACTTACGTAAACTTCATAACGTGTTACTGACGAGACTTACCTGAACTGCATTTTCATTTCGGGAATCCTCTGTCGGAATATGAAGTCACAGTGTACTACTCTTCTTCGCTC
The DNA here is from genome assembly GCF_013339745.2 of Dermacentor silvarum. Classification (NCBI taxonomy): domain Eukaryota; kingdom Metazoa; phylum Arthropoda; class Arachnida; order Ixodida; family Ixodidae; genus Dermacentor; species Dermacentor silvarum. Next base: position 122,159,144 of record NC_051159.1, read on the forward strand.
AGTGAGAGCCTCTTCAAGCGGAAGGCTTGCAGGACAACGTTTGAAGAAGCATCGTTAGTATAGCAAAAAAAAAAAAAATCTGTGGCTCCAATCCACGCTGTGAAGGTGGTTGGACAGCGAAGCTGTAAACGACACCCACAACAATTACCCATTGTGGCGTCACCTGAATTCATACACATGGCTCTACAAAGAGACAAGTGAAATGTACTTAACCAGAGACAAGTGAAACCAGAGACAAGTGAAATGTACTTAACCAGACCCTTCTTTAGTTCACAACGACATTATATTCACGCTGTTCTTCTGGCGTCTCTACTTTCCGTGGTCTACCAATGGTAGCCTGGAATAAACTGAATGAGTTGCTAGACCGTGGTGACGTCACTACGTGATTTCTATGCTGTTGGGTACTTTTCCACTCGGAGTAGCTTACGCAACCGTAATCTTCACCGGGACACACACGCGGAACGAGAAGGAACGTGCTTCGCATTATTCGCAGACATCATTAGCATACATTATACAGTTCGCACTTCACACGAGGGTTTTAAATGATGTCAACCCTTTTCTAAGCAGCTGCAAAGCTAATCTTTACCGGAATGCGTCGAAGGGTGTTCTCATTGTTCACACGCGCCTTATCATCCATCATGTGGTTTTGATGCTTTTTTTGTGGTTTTTCTTTTGAAAACGAGTGCTGAACTGTATGCTGTATGTCTGATTTCAAAAGAGATATGCTGTTTGTATTCAATTTTTAGCCTGGCCTTTTTTGCTTACGCCAACGACACGAACATTTCCTTGGCATGTAGGGGTATACAGCTTCGCTGTAAAAAATCACCAGCCCTTCCCCTGTCGAGAAAATCGGGTAAGCGAAGCTTGTCGTGTGTGTACCTGACCTACTACTTACCCGCAGTTACAAGGCGTGCACCACCGTTGTCGTGCTCCTGGAGGACAGGACGACGCTGTCGCAGGCGTTCCGCTTCGTTCGCCCTAAACACAGGGTCGGCGGCTCTTCGCTGACGTTTGGACTCAACAACGTGTTCCCGCAACTCGTGGTCCGCAGATCTTCGCAGACGTTTCGTCTGGGCTTCGGAAGCCCTCACGCTAGAATCGGCACGTCGACGACGAGCCCTTTCCCGAGCGAGTTCGCGGCTGCCCTTGCTCAAAGGTAGCCTGCTCCTCGGACGAAACGTATCACGCAGGCCTTCCCATCCGGGCTCCGAGACTGATATGAGGCGAGGGAAGCCCGGCGGAGCGCGCGCCGATCCCTTTTCCTTCCCTTTCCCTCCCCGCGACGCACCAAATGGCCCTGATTGGTCGCTCGCGTCACGTGATCCGGCGCCGGCTCGCTTTCCCCGCAACTGCTCTACTCTGCGAGAAGCGGGTTTTTTTAGCGTGACACCACCACCACCGCCGAAAATTGTGAGGCAATAGAAGCATCGCTTGATAAATGTAACAGGAACAGATAACAGAAAAGGCGCTTCAATTACAGGCGTTCACACAGGCCGGTCGATCTCAAGAAGCGCAGTAGCGCTTGCACGGCCTTCTGATGCGACTTCAAGTCGCGTCGATCCACACAAAAACAACTTTGAAGTAGACCGCAGGACTGGCGGCACCAGCTAGACGGTGTTCGGACCCGGGACATCCACATAGATCGAAAATTGTCGCGACCCGCCGCGGTAGCCCGTTGGCTATGGCGTTTCACTGCTGAACTCGAGGTCGCGGGTGCAGTCCTGGCTTCGGCGGCCGCATTTCGACGGGCCAAAATGAAAATACGCTTGTGTGCTTAGACTTGGGCACACGTTAAAGAACCACAGGTGGTCAAAATTAGTCCGGTCACCCCAATAAGACATACAGGTCTTTCCGCTGTCTGCCCCCCCCCCCTCCCCCCGACCACTACGCGTGCCTAACAATCAGATCGTTGTGTTGGCACGTAAGGCCCCAGAACTTAATTATTCTAATGATAAAATTGCTGCAAATCATGCATGCACTGATGCCATATTTGCAATAAACTTCTTGCCCGAAAAGCGGGCCGAGTTTTGAGCATGGGAATTCATAAACATGTACATAAACTTAAACCAGTCACTGCAGCAGGTTGCATAGTAAATTGTACATGGAAAATATGTCCGTGTTATTAAGGGCAAATTAACAATGCACAGCGCAAGGAGACAGGACGAGCGCGTGGCCTTCCTCTGTGTGTGTTAATTTGCGCTGCTCTTCTAATAGCTATGCATTACTAACTCACCTAACAAGAAGTATGTCCGTGTTAGGTGAGTAAGGTTGAATGGGGTCCAACTGGAGAGGTTGTGGAAGCAGTACTCAGGTGGATACTCCCACTTCACTTATACAGACAACTTAAGTTTGCGTAAATAACGAAACGAAATAAAACGATAAAATAAAAGACATAAGACAGAACGATTTAGCGCATGCAAACACCGCACACAAATGAAGAAAGAAAAAAGACGAAGCAACAACGAATGGGAGTCACTGTGCATAAAGTCACCCCTGATAATTTGAGCGCATGTCGGAATTGATAAAGAAGTATTTCTCTGCAATGTCAGTTGTATTTTCAAGGCCACTATCTGGCACTGGTTCAAGTATTGCCCCAAGGAGTATTGGATGGTTGCAAAGTTCCCTAAGTTTGTATGTTTACCTGTTCACACGTGCACATTTCAAGGTCATCTTCCGCCGCTCCACACGCAAACGATGCGAAGTTAGCACGATGGATTTTAAATTGTTTGCCGTAGACAACACCAAGGCGACAGCGATGACACAAGGTTTCCACACGTCGTGGTAACTTCATAAACATTGTAGGAAGACGTGTGCTTTATGATCTCCCACATCCTTTATTACTCGTCGGTCGAACGTGTATATAGGGTGTCCCAGCTAACATTAGCCAAATTTGTCAACGAAAATAAAAAAAAAATAAAAAAAAAATAGCAAGAACACGGTGCAAGGTACAATCTTAAACCTGCAGTGTTTGATCGTCAGACTTCCGATGACCGAGAACCGCAAGTTTTATCATTGTATCTTGCACTGCGTTTTCTTTCTAAATATACAGGGTGTTTCAGCGAACACTTTCAAAAATTATTAAAGGTTGCCTGTGGCAGGTAGCACAATTCTAGTTTATGAGCTGGTCTACTCGAAGAGGCGGACATTACTTGCACAAGAAATTGAAATGCATAATCGAATAATTAACAAAAATTCACTAATTATGTTTTTAACTAATTACCTGTATATATATATTTTCATTGAACAGCTTGGCTAACGTTAGCATGGACACACGGTATATACACAGAATCTCTAGCGAGGGTATACGGTTTGCAGAATGGATCTTTTCTTCCATGAGGAAAATTCTGGCAGCACCCTTCTACCACGATTGCCTGCTTATGCCACGTTTGATAGCGAAATGCACTGCGTGTCTCTAGAGGCCTTTTAAACCTCCACGCATGGATCCCCTCCCTCTCAATGTCATTACAATAGACTGAGTGGAGCTATATGGTGCTTCCGTTTGGCTCCGTCAGTTTCAAAATCAAACGCGCTGCGAGGCTCTGGAAACCTTCTAACTCTCCAGGCATGCGCGTCGATATCGTGATAGCACTACAGTGGCGGTAATTTTCTTACTCTCTGACGGGTGCAAATAAAGTGCTTTCTCTCTCTCTCTCACGCGGTCATTGTATAGAGACCACACCAACAGGCCAAAGTAGGGCAGCGTAGCTAAAGAAGTACTCTCGCATTTAAAACGTGTAGACAATATTACACACGCTTTTGGCCTGAGCCGAGAGAGAGAGCTTTTGGCGAGAGAGAGAGAGAGAGAGAGAGAGCAAGGAGAGGAAAGGCAGGGAGGTCAACCAGAAGAGCATCCGGTTTGCTACCCTGCACTAGGGGTAAGGGAAAGGGGAGATAGAAAGAGAAAAATAGGGAGAGAATGAGCACTGAGTACACATATGGGACGATGTACAGGGACACTATAGGCGGTCTCTTAAACCGGTGCACTTCAAATACAGTACTAATGCACGCAACGCTTTTTGTGCCAAAACACAACGTCGCTTTATGCATTGAAGCACACAATTAACTAATTCCAATTAACAAATTAACTAATTTACTAATTAACTAATTAGTTAATTAACAAATTAACTAATTTTAGCCGTTGGCGAAATTTACAATATCTCGAGAGGTTACCTGCGGAATAAATTGGCTTTGAAGCATATGTCTAGGCGGAACCGCCTGTGTACAGAAAACTATCATCATCAGCATTGGCTCGAGCGTCGTCGTCTTCTTCCGCAGCTGGCTCGTTGGCTTGTGCTCGTGATCGGCACGCGCTCGTGCCGCTGCTCGCGCGTTCGTTGTCGTCTTCTACCACAGCTGTCTGCGTTGCCGCTCATCATTCCAGCGTAGAATTTCACTTCTCTTCTGTCGTCGTAATGGGGAGGCCACGTTTGCGGTGGTATGAGCCATTGTTTAAGGGGGTACGAGCCATTTGATTGTCTTGCTAACGGAGACATTTAATTCTGAAGCAATTTAGTTTCGAAGAATCGCAAGCGGCAAGGGCGGGCGAAATGCTGCTAACCACGCCGCCGAGCAAACTCGAGACATATATAACGCGAGCGACAACGGCGGACCGTCCGTGACGCCGCTCTCTCCGTCGCATTCGAATGTGTGTGCGACTTCATAATTAAGAAATACTTTAATGAACCCTCGGTATTAATCCAGTGATAAACACTGGGGCCGCACGTTTCAGCTTCGCTGGTTAACCAATCTTCACGTAGTGGAAGGGCCGACGAAATTTTATTTGTTCATAGTGCATTTGGGCTTTTCGTGGTGCAGTTATTTTGTTTATCTTTGTCGTTCATGGTCAGAAACGACATCGACAGGTCGTTTAAAAGCATCCTGAAAAAAAAAATTGCGGCAGAACCCATCTCACTGTGACTGTCGATGGTAATAGGGCGACACGACGTATTGCCACCGTCGAAACGAGTTATGCTGAGAGGCTGGTTACTGCCGCGGGGATCCCCTTCCGCATTTTAATAGGGAGCCTACATGCAACGCCTACATTTTAAGAACACTTGGCGCCATCTAGCGCCGCCGCTGCGAAGCCTGGCCTCCGAAATGCACGGCGCGCCGGTGCGTGCTAACGCTGAGAAACGCGTCGTGCGGCAACCGGGCTCCTCTCTCGCGCTTCTTTCTGGACTCCGTCCGTGCGTGGCCTCTGAGACGAGAAGCGTGGCGCGCTGGCGCCTAAGAACGCCGAAGATTGTTCCCTCGCTTGCCGCACACCACGTGGCACATACTCAGTCACCCACTTTGGTCCTATGGTTGGTGTCGAACCTCAGCACAGCAGCCCGATTCGCTAGCCATTCGCCCACGGACCTGCAGGTAGGCGGGAAAGCGGTTAGATACAAACGTACAAACTACACACGCACACACACACACACACACACACACACATATATATATATATATATATATATATATATATATATATATATATATATATACGTACATGCATACATACGTACGTACGTACGTGCCCAAGGAATGCCAATGCATTAAATTAAAAAATCAAAGAAATACTGTCCCGACAAACTTTCTTCTTTTTTTTGCAGTCCCTAGTGGACGCGCTGTACGCAAATCTAAATTTCCTGCTCAAACTGTTTCTACTCGAGTCGGTTTTTCCTCGAGACAAATCCACTAAATTAGGTTTCCCCTGTCGGGCTCTGGCGGACTCCTTGGGAGAGCCAAGTTTTTCAATGCATATTTCTGTTTCGCGCTGACAGCGAACTTCGGCGACGCATCTTTATTTTCTTTGACACTTGATTCTATATCTACACCGGGCAGCCATAAAACAACGGTGCATAAAATGTAAGAAAGGTAGCTGCTTACAGGCAAAAAAAGAAACGAGAACAAAAAAAGACAACTGCGAGGTTATTTGTGTTTTCTTGAGCAAAGGGCCTGAAACACTACAGGCTGTGGCGACTGTGTTTCAATTTCGTGGGCGCGAGAGAGGTAGTTCGCTTCACAAACGCACGTACGAAGCGTTCCAATCCAATGCATTTGTTGGCGCGGTTGACGAAAACATTCCGCACGCAGCGAATCATCCTGAAAGAAGTGTATGAATATAAATGGTCGCGGATATGTATATACGCCAGCGCACTAAGCAGACAAGCGTACGCACCGTTGGATGCAATATGCGTTTGCAATTAATGTTATGCTTACAAATGAGTGCGAGCTTCAGAATTTTTCTCACATGCACTTTGGGAAACTCACAGGCATTTATACGCAAGCTCTTCTCGTTATCAGCAAACTTCCAACCCGCTACCTCTCTTCGCTCGTTTGTGGGGGTTCTGGGAAAATTGTCGCTGCACACTGCGAATACCGGACACAGGGAGGACGGACGCGGCAAAGCGCGGATGCTGTCTGAACAGCTGTAGCTGTCAAAGAAAGCGACCTCAAATTTTACCAAAATCAGCGCATAGGGCTCGTCGACCAATCACAAATATAGCTGAAAACGAGCCAGCCATAAAATTGCAAAAGCTATTCAGAGAACATTCTGCCCGTGCTATCGTATTTCTCCCCGCAGTACTTCTTTTCTGTCGATAAACCTGGGAGGGGGGGGGGGGGGTTGAAATCGAGCTTTATAACGGTAGCCTACATTAGCATTACAACAGCGGCGGCTCCAGCTATACAGTGTTCCAGAATTTCACAAGTGTGCCACCCCGCGTACGCCCTCGGCGTTGCTCGCAACAGGATTTGATTCAGAGCGCCGCATTCGGGGCTCTGCCCGCGGCGGCGGCGCGCGGTGGGAAGGAACCAACACTCATCCCGCTGCTGGCCAATGGAATAACGCTGTAGGGCGTCCGGCAAACAACGGACCCAGACACACACACACACACACAGCAAGCGCTAGAACACGCATTGGGCGATGGCTGGTGGTGCGGAGAACTCGAGAGAGAAAAAGAGTGAGAGAGTGGGGGAGAGAGAATAGTGCGCAATAACGCGAAGAAGAAAAAGAGGAAGAAGCGGCGGCAGGACTGTGTGCGTGTGTTTCGGCTGCAAGCAAATTTGCCGCACGGGCCCGTCCGAGTCTGGCGGCCCGCGCGTGTTTGCACAGCGGGCTCCCTCCCGGCCGCCGGCGCGCGAGGCGGCTTCCACAAGCACTGGGAATCTGCCGGGCAGCACTGCCTGCAGCACGATTCTCCGTGGGGTGCGAGCGGAGCGAGGAAGGCCTCCGTCGTACAGCGCCCTGCGCGCCCGGCTGGGCACACGAGTAGACCGGGCCGGGCCCAGCAGCCCGGCAGGCAGCTCGGCAGGTCCGTTCGCACGGACGCGCGGTCTCTTCTCTCGAGCACTCTGCCTTTGGGTTCCCCTCACCTTTCCCACTCCCCCCCCGAGCTTCCAGCACTAGCGCGGACCAAGTCCAGGCTCTGCTGTTTTTTCAGCTGGGGCTGCAGCTATATGGTCGTGCTCGCGCTTGGTCGGAGCCACCGCCTTGTTCGCGCAGACAACAGGGGGGAGAACCTGCGGGCCTCGCGAAACGTCAGGTTCCCGCGGTCGTTCATGTATTGGAGACCCGCAGGATTGTTTTCGCATCCATGTCCGAGAGTAAACAAAAACGACGTGTCAGATTCGATGTTACGTTTGAAAGAGGATGTCTACGCCTTAACGGACGGGATGGCCGGCGCTCCGCGCGCTCCCGAAGCAGTCACCGTGCACCTCGATCGTACACGATGTCAGAGCAGATCTGACGGAATGCCGAATTACTTCGAGCGTTGCTCGTGCAATGTTTGGGGCAGTTTGCGGTCCAATACACGTGAACCGGCTGCTGCTAACGCGCGTACACTCGATATTCAATATTTTTAAAGTCATGCAGAAAGAATTCGAACAGTGATTGTTTTTTTACATAGAAAGACCTGAGGCCGAATTCACGAAGCTTTTCATACATAAGTTTTTTTTTTTTTTTTGCAACTGTCCAGTCATCTTCGTTAATTAAAAGCATACGGCAAACGTTTTTCATACGAACAAACTTAGTGTAAGTGGTTTTTCAGTACGAGCCCTGGAGCTGAATTCCCAAATCATTTTGTTATCGTAAGCGCTCTTTGCATTTGTCGGTCGCCTTCTGTAATATCATGCCAAAGTGTAAGATTGACTAGCGATTGCTCTTAAGATCAGTTCTATCGTAAGTGCTTTTTGCGAATGCCGGCCTGAGCCTTGTACGAGGTACTCGTAAGAGCGTGCTTGAACAACTACGATGTAGAGCGTTGCAGGAGATGTCAGGATGTAGCATTGAACGATAGTGTTCGAACGATAGCATTAAACGTTTCTTCCAATAGAGAGCACCAGCATTCAATATGCCCGAATTGTATACGAATTCTCAATTCTTCATTCTTCAGAATGGCGCACGAAGGCAAACAAAGCAGACGTAGAAAGGAAATTCTTTGAGTCTAGCAATGTGGAATTCGAAATCAAATCTCTTTAGGCTATAGCTGCGAGAGAGTCAGCTTTTGTGGCGTTTGTTTCCTGTCGCGAAGTTGGCCGCCTTTCCATCACTGTTTGTTTTTCTTTCTTATCAAAACCCTATGAAGTAATAAGAAAAAATCGTGAATGCACTATCGGAAAAGTCGCTTCGTTGCCCTCAACGTGAAAGTTAGCCACACCGGCTTCACAAACAGAGGCGCCCGAGAAATACAAGAAAGAGACACTCGCGTCCCCTTTAAATCCTGGGGCAAAACTTCTTTATCGTTCAAATTGCCTATATAGAGAGGAATGTACACACCATGGTGTGTGTATGTGTATATATTATTAATTTTTTTCGTTTGTTTCTCCTCGGCGTCCTGCAGTTTTCATCAGGCTATACCGAAGTGCGCCCTCATAATAGGTTTCTGTCCAACTCTCCTGCGTCGTTTACTTCGAAGAGCATCCCAGGTGCGGGAATTGCAGCGTCCCTGGCGCCGATAGGTACTGTGCCGATTCGATTGTCCGTGCGCTGGACCGGAGGCGCGAACAAACGTTTCCTTTCTGCCTCGAAGGAGGACGCCGACTCGAGTAAGCGAAAATGAGCTGGGAGGTCCAATTCTCTTAAGAGAGACGGCAATAACTTTTAATCGTTTGTCGAATCGCGTCGGGCGCTAGAAGTGCAGCTATCTTTGCAGCGATATGGGCCTTTATATTTAAGCTTATTGTTGTCTTTGTTCTTCGCAGTCGTTCGAGTTTCCGCTGAACGCCCCTTAAAGTGCAAACAAGAAACACTTTTTTTTTTGAGGATCTATTCGTTCAATCAAACTGAATTTCAATGAATCCACATTTCAATTTCGAAGTCTTTAGCAGCATCGGGGATCATGAACTGAACGAAGGCCGTTTTATGTAGTAGTGTTCACTGCACCAAGTAGCAACTCAATATCCATGCCCAGAAATTTCTACCATCAATTGATAGCGATACCTGTCGGTAGCGAATGCGGAGCAGTCGTGTCCATCAAGAGGAGTCGTGATTTAAAAATTAACTACATCGGAACAATTTTTCACGCACTCAAACAACTTCGTTGGTATAATTTATTGGACATTCTAGAGTAGCCAACCGGACTCTTGACTGGTTAACATCCCTACCTTAATTGTATTCCTCTTCCTCTCTCTCCACGCGCCAAGTCTGGTTTTATTCCCGCAAACTATGATGAGCAACCCTGCCTGCAGCAGGATTCTCCATGGGGTGCGAGCGAGTTTCATGTATCCATTTAAACTCAAGCTCCATAACAATTAGTTTGAGAAGTTAATCGACATTATTGCAATGCACATTCATCCGCACAAATCATTCCACTGACATAACCACTGTGAGTCACTCTTGGTACGTGTGAAGTTACGTTTCATGCCGAATAGTCGCCGAGGCATGATATATAACCTTCTGTAGAACTCTGTAGTGAAGCAGGATTGCAGGGCCACGAATCACCTGACAACAGACGAACTAAGCTTTCTGGAAGGCGGGATAGAGCAGCTGGCCTATAATATGAAACAATAAGGAGAAAACAACTTCTTTCAAACGAGATCCAACACCAAAGTGGCTCCACCTCATACGTATAGGTGGTGTCCAAATCTAGGAGGATATAAAATCCTACTAGATCCAAATCTACGCCTCAGTGATGGTTTCCTCTGAGTAACAAAAATGGATCTTAAAGGCTATGCTTCTTCTAACTGCATGCGCCGGAAGCACGTAAATGTGGAATCGGCAGCACGTCATAGACACCATGTTTTGGACACTGCCTATTGTGTTTGTACTGAAATTACCTTCAAAACTTCGCGCTCGCTCAGTGTATAAGCCTGAATATGGTGGTTGTGAAAAGCGGACAAAATTGTGATCTGGGGATCGGACACTGAGAGGTCATTTTTCTGATAACCAAGAAAAATGAAGAGCCTCCAGAGAAGCATGCAATGACATTTATCGATATCAAGAGCTATAGGGAGCAGGATCAGAATCGGAGTCACTTAGAAATTCATAAAAGCACAAATGAAAATAAAAGTAGGTGCTGAATGCTCCATTTTCTTCCTGTGAAATCTAAAAATAACCGGGACACAGTGCATTTCTGATAAAATGACACTGGCCGTTACGATCATCGATGCACAGTAACAGGTGTTGTTTAAATTAAGACCTTAAAACATGTAACACTAAGTATGATACTCCTGTTCTGTACACGTAAAAGAATCCGCTAATAAAAATGACTCATGCAACTAGTTGCGAAAAATAGTCTGTAACTCCGACTAAAGCAACAGCTTTCAAGTGCAAGGCGCTTTCAGTATGTAGTAAGAGCAACACGTAGGGGCGAGCCACGAAGAAGCGATGTGAAATTAGTAGTTTAAATGTAAATGATGAAATTAAGACATCAGACCTAAGAGGGTCTTTTCAACGATGCCTCATATGTTTTCAACCTACACCACTCGCGTTAACGCTGATTACGTGTTTGAGCATCTTAAGTAGAAGTAACAAGAGCAGTTTAAAAATAGAAAATGAAAATAGAAATGAGATTCGCATTTAAGCAATGCAGTGACACGCCGTATTGCTGAAGAAACCTTTAATTACAAAGTGAAGTTGTAGCTCTGAGAATTTATAATTGCTATCTACTATGACTTTACCAGGCCAGACGGTTCTTCGTCAAACCCTTGACTAGATGAGTAGAGTGGTTTTCTCGGACATTTAGTGCATTGATGACAGTGTGATAGTTCCAGCAGGCAGAAACGCGAGCACATATATAGAAAAAAAAAAAAAAAAGAAACGCACAGGACAACGCTGAACTTACAACTGAGCAACGTTGTTCTGCGCGTTTCTCTTTTTGTAGCGTTAGCTACACTGGCCTAGCCAAGCCCGTTTCGCGCGACACATCAAGAGCCGTGCTGCGCATGCGCAAGGATCAGTGATGTCACACGGCTTGCGCACCGGAGCCACCGGAGCCGGCACCTCTCGCGCACTCCGCCGCCGCCGCGCGCGACTCACCGCCGCCGGTCTGCGCATTCCAGAGGAGTGACGTCGTAGCCGTGGTAGACGCACTGGCGCCGGCGCGCGCTCGCTGTGCAGTCGCCGTCTGACACTGCGCTGGAGCCGCTGCGCTTCTGACTGGCGTTTGCCAGTGTGGTATAGCCATGGAGAAGGAGAGTGCAAATGCTGCTCAACAGCGCAGAAGAACGGAGAAGCTTGACTCATCGGATCCCGAAGTAGTTTCCTGGCAATTAGCGGTTGAGCGTAGGAGACAACCAGGAAAGCTAAGAATAATCAGCTGAACCTTTGCTAACGCTACGTATATCCTGGCATAGCCGAGCTAAGCCACTGCAACTTTTTTTTTCTAAGCGCTCGCCTCTCTACCAGCTGGAACCACCAAATGGTCACCCTGACTAGATCCCAGGTTTGCGTGGGAATCGGTGTTAAGCGAAACTTTCTTTGATGTTAAGGTAAATATTAAATGTAAATATTATGCAAAAAAGAAACGCAAATGACGGAAATGTTTGTACGAAATGACGCAAATGGAATGTCCTTTGCGCTCCTTTCTGCCGCCGACTCCTTAACTTCTCTGTATAGCTCAACGCTGTTCACTCGGCGCATGTTCAGACAGGACGGGCAGGACAAGAGGCAAGAACCTACCGCGCTCAGTGCATGCTGAAGTCCCAGTTTGCTCACATCAGTGCTTCTACCACTTGGTAAGGTGAAAGATTGGGCCAGTTGGTTTTGCATCAAGGTTATAAAAGCGCGAACTACAGCATATACACACGGGGCGAAACGCTCCGCTGCTTCTGTTTCCGAATTCTTGCCCACTGCCCTGCTTGTTTATTTGGGTACTTACCCATTCCGTTGCATTGGCCGAGGACTGGCACATACTCAATGGCACAACTTGTCTATTTTGGCACACATTCTGTGGAGCATACCGAGTGCCATAGAATGATTGTGTCCTGCTTGTCTATTCTGGTACATATACCCATTCTGGCTTATTCGCCAAGAATGGGCACAACCTCAGTGGTGCAAGTTGTCTGTTGGGAACGCTTGACCTGCTTGCCTATTTGGGTACATACGTAACCATGCTGCGGCATTGGCCAATGAACAATGGGTACATAGCCAGTGACCCAAGTTGTCATGCGATAGCCGTTAGATACCATCACACCAAAGTGTGGTTAGTATCCCTAGAATGCTACTTCCATAAAACAAAAGCAATAAGCAGTTGGGCCTGTAGAATGGGGCCCGTACCCGCAAATCGTTTTACGCTATAATTATTGGCATAAAAGTAAATCCCAGCTAGTCCTGATGCTCGACATATTATTAGCGAAGGCTGCCGGCCAGTGCCAAGGAGCACTTACGAAAGAAAAACTTTGGAAATTCGGCCCCAGATTACTTTGCTTTTGTGGGTATGAGATTTAAGGGACATGTCTGTAAATGGTGAGAGCGAGAGAAGTTAATTTAAAATGGAACGATTTCACTTCTTCAGTGAAAAACTGGGGCCAATGTAATATTGCGCTTCCCGACCAAAGTGGCCACTTTTAATAAAAAGAAGTAGAGTTTAGAAGAGAATGCAATATGAATATGCAAATAAACGACAATATCCGCGCAATTTAGGTAGGCTTTGTGCACTACTCTAGTATCGGGTGTCATCGTCCACATCACCCAGCGGACGTCGCTATTCACGTTTCAGGTTTATTCAGAAAACAGTAATGAATTATACCCTTTCATTGGTATAGTAACTAACGAAGCACGTCTCAAATTATACATCCGTCGCGGAAAGAGAGGTGGGCGATGTCTGCATGTAAACGGAAATACGCCAAACGCGAGTAATAATGAGGAGTGGCCAATAATCATGGTCACTTCGTTTCTCATCGTTGTGTCGCTGGGAAACATGCCACTTCGTGAGCAGCACATATATACACTTGGAAAAGAAAGGGTTGCCTGCAGGCTCTACATGCTGTCTTGATTGGCAAGGAAACACCTTCGCACGGTTTCGTCAGCGAGGCCTTTGAGGAGGTAGGCGAGGATTCTCTCTCTTCTTTTTTTTTTCTTGAGAAATTGATGTTTTACGAAAAAAGAAGTCTCCAGTCCTTCCCCTGTCTAAAAAAAGGGAGTAAGCGAAGCTTGTCGTTTGTGTACCTGACCTACTACTTTTCCTTATATTTCGTACTATTTGTCTTTCCCTTTCCTTCTACTTTTCCTTCCCTTTCATGCAACTTTTCCTTCCGTTGCGTTGTATGATTCTCTGCTCGTCGTTGTTGTCGCTTCCGTTCGATGTCTCGAGTTTGCTCGACGGCGTGGTTAGCAGCATTCGTCCGCCATTGCCGCTTGCGATTCTTTGAAATTAAATTGTTTCAAAATTAACTCTGTCCATCACGTAAGACCGTGAATAGCTCATACCCCCTTAAGCAATGGCTCATACTCCCGTAAGCGCGGCCTCCCCATTACGACGACAGAAGAGAAGGGAACGCAGGAATGATGAGTGGCAACGGCACCAGCTGTGGCAGAAGGCGACCACGACGAACATGGGAGCAGTGCATAGAGTTTCTAAATAAAAAAACCTAGAGGGAAAAGTGGCGCTGGTGTCTACGGGGGTTCTCCTGAACGTCGCCTCAACCTACATGGGAATGATGGGAAGTACAGGCTTCGGATTGACTTCTGTCTTGAAACTGGTGGCGTTTGCATGCGGCGCAGTAAACGAAGCTGTATTAAAACATTTTCGTGCAAAAAGTAATTTTATTTATGTTGTGATTTATACAATGCATAATACATTGAATAAAGTTTGTATGACTTTGAGATTGAAGCATGGTTTACCACCAGGGTATGCATCGTTCTGCCTGATTTAGCGCCATTGAATAACTATTTACTTTCACAACAGCAATAACAACCATGCATGTGCTTATATAAAAAATACTCATCAAATATTTGTGGGAATAAAAATTTTGTATTATGAGAAAAGTGTTGCGCCTTTGAGAGACGCCTGCTCGCTGCGAACGCGGGGAAAGTGAACTTTTCTCGCAGACGCACTTGCGTCTGCGCAGACGCACTTGCGAACTCTCTCGCTCTTTCGAAAGGCTGCATCGGCTGTCACGATTGATGAACGTCTTCTGCCTTCTGCTGCAGTGCTACCATCTGCTGCAGTGCTATCTTGGACGCTTGTGGCCTCTTACGAGCATGCTTCACTATATTTTATGTTGACGTACCGCTTCTTCTGAAGTGCGCGCCAGCAACTGTTATGTCGTGGCTTTGCGCTTACCCGTTTTGCGACAGCAGACAAAAGCCAGGAAGCAGCAACCTTTCCTACCACAAGTAAGTTTGTGTTCTACGGATTGTAGCAACTGCGCTTGGAGCAAAACTAGCGAAACCAAAACTGACAAAAAAATACCTGTAGACTAGTTCGCCAGTCAACAGAATACCAATCCGTAGCCTGTACTTCCCATCATTCCCATGATAGTTGAACGATCGCAGCGCCACATTGCCCTCTAGTTATAGTAATATGAAACTCTATGGAGCAGTGGCACGAGCGCGTGCCGAGCCCGAGCACGAGCGCAACCCGAGGGGCGCCAACGAGCCAGCTGCGGAAGAAGGCGACGACACTCGAACCAGTGCGGATGATGATACCGCGTACACCGACACCGACCTATAAAGCCTATGAAGCCTATAAAGCCTATAAAGCTTCGTTTAAAAGAAGTATTATGCCCTTCTTCATGCTTTTCCTGAACGACTTGTATTGGCGGAGCCGGTGGACGCCTGTATACGCCGTACAACAACCTACAATGTCATGCAACTCTATACAATGCTATCAAAGTATAGTCACTGCCAATGCAAAGAACGACATGCGACATAGTTCATGCAGCTAGGTGTTGAAAGGGGGGTGAGGAGGACAAGCCGAGTGAACGCACTGCTTTTAATGTTTTCCACTGCCTCTCGGTGACCTCTATAGACGCTTTGATCACGTGGTGACGCTTCCATTGCTTGCTGCAACCGGCCTCCACTGCCTATGTTTACAACGACAGTGCATGCATGACACCGGTGCACCTCAACAAGCATCAGTTTCGGTAGAGTCTAGTACACTCTAGTTTCGGCGATTATGGATGACAGTGACTGCGTGAAGGGCATGAAACTTTGGCCAAACTTCAGAAGGAATGTAAATATCACGTGTCCATTCTTCCAAGCTCATTAGGCGTCATCCAAATGGTGCGAGCGTTGCTGTACGGTGCGCGTACTAGAGGGCACAGCTAGAAACTGTTTTCCAAGACACCGTGGTGCGTATATTCAGCAGCGTATATTCAGAGTAGTGACATGAGTAGAAAAGAGTACGAAACCGTGAAGAATGCAACGGGCCGCCACATTGCCTGTTGAGAAGAAGGAACCATACTTTGAAAGCTCGTGGAGTTGTCCTCTTCTAACTTTTGAAAGTTGTTTGTGACTGGCGTATGACCGGCTTTGACACTATCTTAGTTCAGAAAGCGAGTGTGAGTGCGATTCTTCTAATTTCTTAATTGCCTCTAGTGCAGCAGCAAAGGCTTCTTCTTGAGCCTCAGTCATTTTCATAATAATCATATAATCATTACTACGAAAGGCGGAACAAGCCAATCACACATACCAGTAACCCAAGTTGGCGTCAGGGAAGTTTATTAAAGCGCCGCACGTGCTCAGTGCCACATACAGAGCGACCGAAGTTGGTTCAATGGCTGATATTGAACCGCAGTTCTCTCAGAACAGCAGCCCATTCGACCTTAGACGACCCAGCGAGCCAAGTTGGTGGGAAAGAGGTTAGGCGCGGACACACATACATACATACATAGATATACATAAAAACACACCACAAACTGGGTCAAGTTCCCTAAGTATGCTAACAGCAGTAAACTGCACCTAGGAAGTTATGACAATGAAGAGTATCAGGGCAGCCAGATCAAATATGGCCGACAAGTGAGCAGCTTTTCTAAAGACGAGCGCAAGAAAGCGACAAGTTTCTAGGAAAATATCCCTAAATGAACCGAGTACAGATACATACACATATCTGTTCACAAGGCCGGCTCGTTTCAATCGAAATTACGACCGCTGTAATATAGCCAACCGCGTTCTCCAACAGTTTCCGCTATGACAATGCTACGCGCTGCCCGCAAGGCGAGATCGTTCATTTGGTGGCCATCGCTCGCGAGAAAACGCACTGGAAGGCGCTATGATAAGGCCACGCATGGCTAGAGTGATACATCTACGCATCGCCATGAGGCGTGCATGCATGGTCCAGGCACTCGCAGCCAACAGATGTCGCATTTAGCAGATATCGCTATCTGGCGCTGGCGCAATCTACGGCTCACCACTCGACCACAAGACATGTGTGATTCGCAGTGCACGCTATAATTGTGTTGGGTTGGGACTGCTCAGGACCAACCTTGATCACTGGAACTTGTGTATTCCGGCGTACCGTCCCCGCTGCTGAGATTTATGAAGAAAAAAAAAAGTCCCAGTTTCGTCCTAAAGGCGAAGCATTGATTGCGATAGCAAATTATTAGACAGATATATGAAGTAAGGATAGTAGTTTTATCGGCTGTACAAACTTGTAAACATTCGCGTACTAACTAAATTACAAATCAGTGTCACGTGCGCATAGGTAAACATGAACACACCTCTCTCGATGAGCGCGGAAACACGCTGTCAAAACGCTGGAGTGAAGAAGCGCGGCAGCAGCGAAAACACTAAACGTCGAAGGCACAGCGCATACGAAGCTACCGGGTCTAGTTTCAATTTCTCCACATCGCAATCGCTTTGAAGATGAGGCCCGCTCGGGAGCGCATTTTGTCATCGCAGATCGCTTTCAAGATACGGCGCCCGCTCGCGCGCGAATGAGACGGCGCGCTTCCGCCCCGCCATCCCCCCTCGCGCGCGAGATTGAGCCGCGACTGTCAGCTGACCCTCACAAGCTTTCACTCCCACATAACAGCGTACGGCGCGCGGCGACAATGTTACCATGTTTGGACTTTATACGGAACATCACGGCGACGGCAGAAATGCGCTTGGAGCGTCCATAGAATTGTTATCGCAGTAAAAGAAAAAAGCGAATTTTCGTGGGCTCTCAACAAACTATCTTATTTTCTGCCAGTCGGATCCGCCATCTGGAACTGCAACGCAATGTTTTACAAATCGCAATGTCAGACTAATACGCCAATGTGATCATGTGCAATATTTTGAAGCTTAGAAATGAGCCACATTACTGAGAAATGGTGGTTACTGTTAAACGACTCCCGGGTTAAACCGCACGTACTAGCGGTGCTCCAATGCTTACTGGAAGTCATCTAAGCGTCTGCTCCGGGGTTAATATCCCCCAATGTTGAACTCGATTTAAGCAACGTGTTTTGCGATGGTAACGCCCGCAGACGCGTGGCTTTCTCGATATGAGACGTAATTTGCTGCGTCGATAGTTTGTCACAATCGGCTTTCAACGGAGCGCGCCGATTCGGTAAATGTATAGCGGTATACAACGCAGCGCGGCCTTTCTCATCGCTTCTCCCTTGTTATACTTGGGCACTCGTAACAAATTGGTCGATCGTCTTCTCCCGGTGTATACGCTGGCGCCTTTCAATTCCGCAGTTTCTACGGTCGGTTGATGCCGGGCAAAGTTTCCGTAGCCGCTCGAAATACAGAATTTTAACGCCGAATCAAAACAGAATCGTTGGAAGAACAAACGAAACGCTATACTGTAGCAAGGAGAAACAGAGTGGCTAGAACGGCTAGGAAACAGCGTCGAAAACCGAGGCCCGCCCGCCTCGGGGCCGCATTTGAAAAGGATGCGTCGATCGAAGCAATATCAGCGAGCAATTCATCGGCTTTCTGCCTCGGCGGTGAAGATGAAAAAAAAAAAAATACTGCACTAACGCCCTGGAGCGAGTCACAAGCGAACGTATAATGTCGAAGAGGCGCGGAACATGAGGCATCGAAAGCAGCAGAAGCGCGGAGACGCAAGAATGTTTTTTTTGCACGTTTCTGTTTGCTCATGGCACGAATTCGAATGATACCAGACGAGGAAAAATGTTTTTCTAGCAAAACGAAACAAAAATGATTGCGCTGGAAGTGGAAACAAGTTTCCATTTTTTAAATTCTTTTTTTTTTTGTGCGCGTGTTCCGCCTCTGCCTGGAGGAAGTGTGCGTATTGGAACCTTAAACTGGGCCAAATAACAAGAATAGTTCTAGACGCAAAGATTTAAAAAAAAAGGAAAACGATTAAGAAGCAGGCGTTGCCGTTATTCTTTAGCTTCTGATTGAGTGATATCTTGCGGTTGTAGAAAGTAGAGAACTCCTCTTTTCTATACATTTTAAAATCTTTTTGTAAAGTAGCAAGACATCGTTCCCGTCCTGTCAGGCTCATGAAAATGGTAAAGTGATTGTTGTGTTTTTGTACGCGAGACATTTCTCTATCATTACCATAACTGAATTGACTTCACTGTCCTCTTCGGATGCGCTCAATATTCGGGAAGTAATGTGGACGCGTTTGCTTATTGTGCTACTTGCCTGGCGATGGTCATGATTGTTTAAACCTTAGCCCTTTTTCGTGAATGAAGCAAAGGTGCGCGTCGGAGTCAGGGTGTAAGGGAAGTAGAGAGGTTGCTGTCTGAAATGAACTATATCATTTAATTGAAGTGGAAGTAGTTAAGCCGGGTGCAGTAATCTCTGAGGATACGCACTTGACAGTGCAAAGTTTGTCATCCGTGCATAATCAGTTGTAGAAATTTCAGGCAAAAACAATTAGAGTCTATAGCAGCTTCGAGTTGAAAACAGGCGTTGAAACACGGTCTTTCCTGTGGAGATACATGTAATCCTAGAGGCAAAGAATCTAGAATATACTTGAACTTAATTTTATATGCACTGTTGACCCGCACTTCACGGATGCAGTGGTAGCGCTTTTTGTGGCACAAGAATGCGTGCGACGTGCTGGCGCCCGTGGGGCCATCCTTCTTTGAACGGGGTGGTTTGCTTCTTTCCAAACTCACAACTTTATTTACCTGGATATATATCAGGATGTACATCACCTCTGATGAATTGTTGCTGGTGGTGGCACTACGGTGTCAGGTGAGTGCTCGATGCATCTCTCGGCGCCTCTTGTGCCTCTCTGCTCTCCGAAGTCTGTGGCACCGGCTGCGTAATGTGCACATGTTGTTGGCTGTTCGGGCTTGGGAATCTCCACATGAGATCCATTGTTGCTCCGTGATACTGGTCTGCCATGCATTTTCGCTGCCGGGCACGTCCACGGTGATGCCTGTACACTTGTCCGGCAGTTGTTTTTGCCAGAAAAGAACGCGCTCCGCTCTGCTGCATTACGATCACCGGGATCCAAGCTGGAGTTGCACGAATGTTTCGCACGTACACTGGTTGAATGGGGTCGAACTAGCGGTCCATTCCAGGATCCTCTTCATTACTTGTCGCTGATGGAGTCATTAAGGCTAGCTGGCCTTGTCAACTTTCAACCAAATATGAGTTCAGCTGGCGTTTTACGTGTAGTCGCTGAAGCAGTGGCGTAGCCAGGGGGCGGTACGCCGAGTACGTTTCCTCCCTCCCCGAAATTTCTGTGTTAGTAGGCGGCCTGTCCAACCCTCCCCCTCCCTCCACCTCCCCGACCCGATAAGTTGTGCCCCCCCCCCCCCCCCCCCAAAAAAAAAAAAAAAAAATCTGGTTACGCCACTGCTCTGAAGAGGTAGGATGTTGCCAACACAGAAAGCGTACAATTCTGAGCTGCACAGAATCTGCGATCCCCTTCAGCGAGGCTCGTTTTGTTTCAGCCACCATCCGCTCAGCCCGACCGTTGGTTGCCGGATGATATGGTGCGTTTGTGTAGTGCTTGACGCCGTTTCTCGTGCAAAATTGTTTTGTGCTTTATGCATTGAAGCACAAAAGTAACTTGAATGCCAATGCATTTCGTCGGACAGATTGAAAATTATGTCGTTACTGTGGAGTCCTGAGAATTCTTTCCAAGTGGATATGCCTTGCTAACCCACCGGCTACAATTAGTAGATCGAAATATGCGCCGTAAAGTGAATAATTATGTAGTTAA